>NW_023614267.1:0-120001 GCF_013339695.2 Rhipicephalus sanguineus
CTGACAACACTTACATGTAGTAGGCAATGATGCCATTTCCTCAGCTTCTCCTCCTCTTTCAACTTCTGCGGAAGCCCAACTGATGTGGCGGACAAGGGTGTGCCCTTCAAGTCTGGAGTTCTAAATCTGCCTCGTAGACGTCGATATATAAGAACATCTGAAATTTTGGATGCTAAAAAATTCGGCAGATCCCACCTACCGTGGGAGTCGATATTATGCGAAGCATGCGGCGGGTAGGTGACTGTGGCGTAAGTTTTTTACTTAGCGACACGTTACAAAATGACGCTAAAGATATGTATAAATTTTATACGCACACATATATATATGTCGAAGAGCCGCATATGTGTTATATAACCAGTTGTTTACAGTTGGGTAACGCTGCCAATTGGTGTATTCATGTGGGAGGCAGAAAGCACAGGACCGGGTTGATTGGCGGAACATGAGAGAGGCCTTTGCCCTGCAGTGGGCGTAGACAGGCTGATGATGATGATGATGAACGCTGCCCATGGCAACGTGGGTATTACCAACACCAGAAGCGGTAAGCTGATATGTAGTGCTTCTACGTGTCCCGAGAACGCACGCACGTTTCACGAACCCGTGTGCATGTGTTTAAGAATTTCTTGAGAGTTCTTGAACAAGGGCATCATCATTGTGATCAGTGAGCACCAGCAGCTGGTCATGACTTGTTATAGGATCCGGTCGTGATCGTGGTGACGAGGGGTCCCTGTGTAGTGAAGTATGAGGTATAGTAAAGCTGTTGGAATTCATGGATGCCTCGGTCCTTGTGTCGACAAATTGTCTGTCGACAGAGCCGGCGACATGTCGGAACCTGAAGCCACTTTGCGTTGGGTGAGGTATAGGCCGTCGAGGCTGGTAGGCCTGGATAGTGCAACGTAGACCAACATCAGTGGATGGTATTTGTCGTATTCGTAGACTACGTGGGCGTATGTGGCCTACGTAGCGTAGTCTACAAAGCGGCTGTCAATCAATCTGGCATCATCCTCGGTCAGCATGAGGCCATCGCCCAGCGTCGTAAGAAATGAAGAGGACACTGCGGCGTTCTGGTGGACGAAGTGGACCTTACGGTGCGGTGATGTGGATATCATATGTAACTTTCGTTAATGTATTCCTCCGGGGTCGAACAATGCTTCAGTATAGCTTGCTGAGTAACAGGAATACAAACATAAGGTTTATTAGACTGCTATAAAAGCGGAGCCAGCACTGGAACTACAGACGTTAATCTGATATGACGCCTGTATCGTAGGAGTACACATCGTAGGAGATCATGTAGGGTTTATTGCTTTCTTGTAAAATTAGATAGCCAGCACCACAACCACAATTCACGTTGCACCGATATTACGCCTGCGTAGGCTGTTTTTCCAAAGCAGTTTATAGACCTGGCGTGGCTCAGTGGTAGAATACCCGATTTCCACGCAGAATGCTTGGGTTCGATTCCTGCTGGGATCCCAATTTTCATTCTTTCCATTCGTTGAGTCAACGCTGCCGATGTTGGTTTTCGTTAACGCTCTAGCATTTAAGTTATCAATGTCTGTTCTCGCCGTTCCTGGGCAGATATAAACTGTCAATCACCTGTGGCGCATACCCGTACACCGCGGCCCGTGGTCAACGGGTACGTGCCACACGTGTCTAGTGGAAAGGGTTTGACGACGTACGCGAGAGGACTTTAACGTTATTCATGTCATGACCCGGCAATCATTTTGTCAAATCCTCTTACTCTCCCATGCAAATTTTGGTCTACACCAAGTTAAGGAGGCGATCATGAGAGCACCCAGACGTAGGCGGCTAGATAGATAGATAGGTAGATAGATAGATAGATACGTAGATAGAACGCTCAAAGTGCCAGAGGTTCGCTAAGAAATGCTTCGCATTTAAAACCTTCGGCGTCAAATTTTTCAGACCTCCTGCCCAAATTTCATGTCCAAAACAGCATTAATTGAGCCCCCACCTCTGCCACATCTTTCATCTTCATGTTGGAACCAGCATTTTCTTGAGTTAACACATTTGCGACCGTAGCAGAGCTTGAAAGGCAGCTTTGCCGCAATACCGAGCTGTAATGAGGTGAAGCATATTGAAACTCTAGGGACCACTTCCAATCGGACGTTGCCTGTGTCTTGGCAAAGTTCGACCGTAACGGAGCTTGAAAGGCAGCTTTGCCGCAATACCGGGGTGTAATGAGGTGAAGCATAGTGAAAATCTAGGGACCACTCCCAATCGGACATTGTGTCTTGACAAAGTTCGATCGTAACGGAGCTTGAAAGGCAGCTTTGCCGCAGTACGAGAATGTAATGAAGTGAAGCATATTGAAAATTTGAAGGGGTCACTTTCAATTGGACATTGACTGTATTTGTCTTTGGGAAGTTTGAATACAGTCGAATCCCGCTATAACGAATACCGCTCAGGGTGTCTACCGAGTTGACATTTCTAAATTCCCTGAGTTTTCCAGGTTTTCCCTGGGTGTTTTTGCAAAATTCCCTGAGTGAAACAGAACTTTGTTTTATGTCAAGAAGGGTAGACACCATGTCGCTCGATGATGTCACTCTCTAGTACGCACGTTAGAAAATAAAAACGACTTAATCCCATTTGAATAGTACATAGAACAGTTAAACCTCAATATGGCGAAGTTGGTAAAAGCGCCAACTCACTTCGTTATATCGAAACTTCGTGAAACTGAAATTTGACCTTTCATGCAAGGCATAGTTACTGAAGGATTAATCTTAAACTGAAAATGCCACAAGAATGCTCGACTAATATGGCGACGTGAAAAAACTGTTTTTTATTTTTTGCGTGAAAAAAAAATCAATTTTGTTGAGTCTGCGGTGCAGCAATCACAGTTAGATGCCTTGCAAGAGTGTCACATGTAAAGACGAAACAAATGCGGGTATAATGCATGTGGAATTGCGTTTGTTCTGCTGCTGCGGGTTGTTGTCTATCCTCGCGCGTTGCCCAGAGCAGTGCAACGCATTTGCTATCATGTTGCCCAGTCGAACCATTTGCTCTCCACGAACGCACAACATCGAAAACCATCCCACGTTAGAAAAAAGAGTCACAGTTTCACCGCGAGAGCAAAATAGTAAATCCGATAGGAACAAGGTAGAATGTTATATGAATATAAGCTAGCAGCTCGCTCCTTCAGGAAACGCAGCCGCTGCACGAAGAGAAGTGTCCTATATTCAGGTACCTAATGGGGGGGGGGGGGAGGGTACAAAGGCTGAAGCCCCTGCTCAGGAGTGCATTTTGGGGGTCACGCATATTTACAACAACCAGAGGGGATTATGGCGGTGCCTAAGAAGCCTTCGTTGTAAATGTGCATAAGGAAGCAGGAAAGGGTAGAGCGATGAGAGAGGTAGAGAGCAGCGACAAGATTCTCTTAACCCCTTTTGGGCAGCGACAGGCAAAGCAACCTGAAAAAGGGGGCAAACTCAACATGCAGCCTGACAAAGGAGGTGGACGACAGGCACTGAAGGGAGGGAGCGGGGGCTGGCTTAAGGGGGTCGATCGCCGCTACCGCCCCCCCCTCCCTTTGGATCCGCCACTGCTATGGCTTCAACGGAAGTTTTGCAATTAGAGCCACAACACCTAAAGGTATGAGCCGTCTGCTGATCCCCACTGAAGATACCGCGACACACGCGACCACACGTGCTGGTACAAAGTACGCATTCCTGTCGGACTCACGCAGCCCCCCCCCCCCACCTCCCCAACCCTCTGACTTTATCTCTGTGTGCCCATCGCGGGAATGAGACGGTCGGCTCGTTTCATCAGCGCTCGCGCGCTTTCACTCGAACATGGAGCATACGACGCGCGGGGTGATGGAATCGCAATTTGGTTGATAAGGAAGATCGTGGCGAAGGCAAAAATTTTGCGTCGGAGTGTCTACATAATTGCTATCGCAAAAAAAAGCAATATAGCTGCGGGCAAAGATCGCGCGCCGAATCGAGCAAGTGGGACCAGCGCCTGTGTCGCGAATTTCGGTCGCCGCTATGGCTTGGCTCTGAAAAGTTTTGTAATTCGGCTTTGTAGCAAACATCCACGTGGTGTGGCTGGTAATTGCGAGCTGTAGCCCCAAAAAATATCGGTCGACTGCATAAAACTTGTTTTAGCTGCCAGTGCCCTCATCGGAAAAAAGAAAGAAAAAAAAGCTTTCACTTGCTGTGAATGGTCCCGTTTGTTACGCTAGCTCTCGCCTGGAAATTTATTCTATTCTTCAGGGAGTCCTAAATAGCATCTTTGAAGCTTGGGATCACAGCGAGTGAGCTCTCCAATAACAGCCATGAAGCGTTGTCTTTTTTCTCGCCGATCGGGATGGCTTGCCAGACACCAACCTTGTCGAAGACATCCGCTTCCTGAACGATCGCGATCGCTTGCAAGATAACTAGGGATGGGCGAATATTCGGGCGTTTCGAATATTCGAACGAAATTAAAGTATTCGAATTCGCTTCGATACGAATTTAGATTATTCGAAATTTCGAAGTATTCGAAATGAACGAATATATGTATACATTTGACCGCACATAACCCCCCTGTAAAGGTGGTTTCACTGCAGCGTCTGGTTGCCGTGCCGTGAAAAACCATCCAGGAGAAATCTGCATGCCGCGAAGCCACACTTCAAGGTTAAATGTACATATTTTTAAAGTTTAAAAACGTGTTATATGGGCTTATATGCACTAAGTATAGTAATTTTTAAATTGTAACATATTGCACCACTTATAACTTGCAACCAACTGCTATTCAGATACTATTCAAGGTTTCTTCCACTTCATTTCAAAACAAAAAGTGACATTCACTCATACCTAGTTCCAATTCTTAAAAATATTGTGCAAGGGTCATGACGAAAATGCTCATTTTCCTTAATAATATGTGGTGAGCACTATTCGAACTATTCGATTCGAAATTATTCGACCAGATCACTATTCGCTTCGGATTCGCTTCGAACCTGAAATTCACTATTCGCCCATCCCTAAAGATAAACTCAAGCTCATTACACCTACTGCTACCGCTTCTACAACTAATCATGCTTGTTACTTGACACGCGGCGATAACAAAACACCATATCGGGCGCTAACGCACAGCACGCGCGAGAAAGAATATCGAACTACACCGCGTAGTCACACCGCGTTTCCATGACAACAATGCGCAATACGATGTGTCGTGGTTCACGTGTTCCCGCATGCCACGCATTAGCCGGATTCTCTCCCACTTCACCACTCCAAAGGCGATGACAGCATCGAGGTGCGCCACTTCCCCGCTGTTGTAGCGGCCGTTTAATTTGAAAAATGCGTTCACAAATTATCGAGCCAGCGCTACTGCGACTTTCTTTCCTTTTGAATAAAGTTACTGTGGATTTTCCCTGATGGGAGCACAATTTCCCTGAGTTTTCCCTGAGAATTTCCAGACTACCCAAAATCCCTGAGAATTCCCGGTTTTCCCGGTTTTCCCGGTCGGTAGACACCCTGACCGCTGCAACGAAATTTCCGCCACAACGAATAACTTTCGATTCCCCGTCAGCCGCCCATAGAAAACAATGCGAAAAATGTCTCGTCACAACGAATACTTTTCTGGGTATTTCCGCTTGAATGAAGTTTTCGCAAGTGCCACCACATAAGGAAAAGGAGCTTGCCTAGGATTGCCGCGAAATTCTGCTAGTAACTAGACCATTTCTCGTTGCCAGAGCCGTGCGGCCGCATCGCAAGACCCGTGTCTTCATCGGAGACATGCTTTCTGCCACCTCACGCACATCCCGGTAAATTTTTCGCCATTGAGATGCTCGGCGACAGATCGTCCATCCGCCATGATGCTGCCGGCGGGTTTGATGCGCGTGCGGGCCGCGGAAGAATCGTTGATGAACTCCCGCCATTGTTTTGACGTAGCACTCAAAACAAAACTACTGCTCGTCGTCACAAGCCCTGCGATCGTGAATGACATCCATGGCATTTTGAAGGCACACCCGCCGCCAGCGTGCACCTAGTCCAAGCGTAACTGCATTCTGCCGCAACCGCTGTGAATACAAATGCGGTCGTGTCGACGCGATCACGGGCGACCACGAAAGTACGCGCGCATCCATCGAACGTACGCGCACCGACTCAATGCAATGCTGCGGCCAAAACCACGGTAGACGCGATCACAGATAGCAACGACGCAGTTCTGAAGGCACACGCACGGCCAGCGCGCACAGATTGAAAACGGAACTACCGTCGCTACCGTTTGCCGGAAGCGCTGCGTAGAACACCGCAGCAGAGACCGCGGTCGCTATCGTCGCGATTATCGATAGCAAATATGCTGAAGTACGCAGCTAACACACCGGAAGAAAGATTAAAGGCGAAAAAGTCGCAAAACGGCACGAAGCGTTTCGACTTTCCCTTCTCTCGCTTATGACTGTGGTAGTGCGGAGCTTCGGCACGCTCCTTCGCGGCGCTACGCGCTCGGCACGCTACGAGGGTAGCCTGCATATAGTATTTGCTCGTGTATAACCACGTGCACAACGAAATTCGCGTATAACCCGCACCCCGAGTTTAGCGCTAAATTTTCTGTATTTTGTGCGTGTTATACGCGAGAAAATGCATTCACTCGGTGTGCGGCCAAGTACGTTCGAGTTAGCGAGAGTTATATGCAAAGGACAATGCATGCGCTGCCGGGACCAAAGGACGAGTCATGATCATCAGATCTTCCTAACTTTTGTGGTCTACAGATGAAATTTCGCTGCAACGAAATTCCGTGACAACAAACTTTTTCGCGCGTACCGTCAATTTCGTTGTAGCGGGATTTGACTGTAGTTCAAATAGTAAATTCCAGTGCGAATCGAATCGAATAGCAAACACTATTAGAAAAATATTCGAAATTTCGAATATTCGCACACCCTAGCCGAAACCCTTCGTGCCTTTTTACGACTTTACTGCCTTAAATCTACTGCTGCATTGGACGTACCTTCGGAGCTGCATGGTCGTATCGATGATTGCGCCGATAGCGACCGCGGTTTCGTGCGCAGCAGCTGTTGCAAACATTAGTTCCATTTTCAATCCCTGTGTGCTGGCCATACAATTGCCTTCAGAACTGCATTCTTGCTATCTATGATCACATCTACCACAGTTCTGTCTGCAGCGGTTGTGGAAAGCAGCCTCACTTCGACTCTGTGAGTGTTGGATATGCGTGTACTTTAGGATTTTTGTCGTCGCCATACATGATAATGTGAAAAGCGACAGCGGGTTTGTCCACTGCGGTTGTGGCAAATGATAAGCACAGTTTTGACCCTGTGTGTGCTGGCTGCGTGCGTAGTTTCCTAGCCTCTGGAGCATGCTGCTGTCGGCCGTTGCTAGACAGTTTCAGCGCCCAAGTTCGTATCACCCAATGCAATGTAGAAGAGTGTTCGAAACATTGTAATTTTGGCCCACTGAACACAATGAATTTCAGCCGGGGAATTTTACAAATTCGTATCACCAAGATTCTACTGTATCTCTCCGAGTCCACTAATAAAAGTGTTTGCAATCAACAATGCAGTACATTTACCTGGAGGAACCACGTCTTCTACGAAAACTGCAACATGAACGGCACAATGCGTCGCAAAGGAAAGAAAGAAGGATGAAAAGCGAGTTATGCAGGAAGCAGATAAATATAGCAGTTAAAGCTGCAGGAAATACCATCATGCATGACTCACCGGGTCTTCGGGCACCGAGCAGTCGTCCGTCTTTGTGTCTTCCTGCGAGAGAAAACAGAAGCACACAGAACATGTACACACAAGATCAATGTTGACAACAACCACAACAAAAAAAGTCCAGCGTTACTTCCTATGTAATAGCAAACCACTTTTTTAACCTTTCCCATAATGTGGGCAACGGCGAAAATTTTACCAAATTTCGAAGAAATGTAGAGTGCAAGAAAGCGTGTTTCTGCACTCAAGTAACCGATCAATAGAGAGAGACTACATTTAATGCATAGACATTACCGTTCTACTCGCACCGCTACTCAGTGAACATTATCATGTGGTACAAAATGACGTCAAGTGTTCCACTGTACCCCTGAGAAGTCAACCTTATGAACACGATGGCACTGAGAAACGTGCATTCTGTTCCGCCAGCCGCCAGGTGTAGACTAGTGGCACTGCCATACCAATGCACAAGGTGATACACGCTCGCACCAGCATGCTAAGTTTTGGCTCCTGAACGTCTAGTAGCATCCTTACCACACAGCTTTGGAACGAAATGGCGGACCTATGAGCACTCTGCTCCTTATCGAACACATACAAGGGCACTACATACATAGGTGGGCGCTACCACGCTATGATATGGATTGCAATAATGCAAGCCTGCTACTGATTCATCCAAGAAAGCGTGTCCGAGCTGACGTACAGCTAACACACTAGAGCAATCGGAGGCTGGATGAGGACACACACCATCGGGTTTTCGTTGCAAACAAACGTATGTGCACACCACGCTGCCACCGTGGCAACATCATTTGAACGCATGCTGAAGGAGTCCCCCACCAGATCTCGGTTGCACTCCGAGGCTGGAGGTGAGAGTACCTCAGAGTACTATTAGCTAGAGAATGGTGTTTCCAAAAGAGCCAGCCAAAAGTTTTCAGAGTGCTCGATTTCGACTAATCAAATAAGCATTGCCATCTCTGTAAAAAATTTATTAGGATCGAGCTCATAGACTTGTCACACTGGCATAAATACAGAAAACTACCGTGCCCATGGAGAAACCACCAGAATCTGCATTAAGCCAATGCACCTACCGTGCTGTCATCATACGATGGATGTCGCCACAGGTGAACGAGCCGACAAACTCTGGTGTGAGGTCATCCCCCTTGGGTAGGCGGCGCCACTTGCGGCTGCGCCACGCACGTGCCCAGAAAGGCAGGACCTGCTCGGCCATGAAGGGCCGAAGCGATCCGACGGGCATTGCGCGACCAGTGCTCCCGCCAATTCCAGTACTCCGCGTAGCCAGCTTGGTACTGAATGGAATGATGGAACGATGATACAGGGGGTGAAGTCATAAACAAAACGTGGCGCTTGTGTCAACTTACAGCACTTAATCCACATGGCAATGGTGGGCAACACTTGGATTAGAGCTTTTATCATCAAGCATCTTGTTTCCACACAACACAGTCTATACTCACTCCAACAGACGCATACACGAGACTTTTGGATGTAACAAACCATCATTTAACTTAGTTCGGTTTATCTACGTTTTTAATGCAACAAACTTCCCTTTAAAGGATAGTGCTATAATGGACTATCAGTTTAGGTGGGCAAAATTTGTGGAAATTATTTTCCAAGCTGGAGAGTAAAATGTACTTTTCCCCCACCAACGTAGGCTGTGTACAGATTTGACCATCGGATGTCTCTCAAACAGGGAGGGATGCGGCTTTTGTTGGAAAATCATGAAAAAGTTGATTTTTGCGAAAATGCGTACAGTGAAACCTTGGTGATACGAATCTCGCGGGGTCATCAAAAATATTCGTATCAACAGAAAACATGGAAAATTAGCATGTGACAGAGAAAGCTGGCATACGTTTTCATTTATTGTTTCTAAGGCCGCAGCAACGTCATGGACAGAATGATTGCTAGTGAAGTTTTTAGATGCCAGCGATCTTTATTGTACTCGTAAGTATACGGCACATGTGTAATTAATGAACCAGATTGTTGTGACTCGTGACAGCTAGTAGCTCCTTCCAAATCTTGGTACGCTTTTCCGCATGACACCACAGTACTGCGGCGAAAGTGACTTAAGGAGCGCTTTGCACACGATAGACGAAGGCCAGAAAACTTTAGAACCGCTGTCCTTTGTGGTGATTATTTTCTTATCGCGGTGGTGTTGGGGATGTTTTTTGGGAGATCTACGGCTGTGTCTGCAGAATCGGAAGGTTTGCTCAAAATTCCAGAGCCTCCCGTGCAAATCGGAGAGTTGGCAGGTGTGTGCGTCCCCACAATCGTGCATGGTAACGTTGTGAGGCCTAGCTCCTTTGCCAAGACCGTCCGCTTCCTCCTTCGGTCCTCGTCCACCTTCTATAGGATGTCTGATTGCGAGTACATGGCGTGCACCGACGTGGAAGGTATGTGTAAACACAGTAGACGATGCTGCGTCAAGCACAGCAGCAGGCGTCGACGCGTTTAAGAAAGAAAGTGCAACGCCAACTGTAACCTAAACGCAAAGGCACGCGAAGGCGCATTAGGGCCTCCAAGATGCGCACGCACAATATTGGAGGATGCGACGCGCCGCTGATGACCAGCCTATTCGGATAAACTAGCGGTTCCCGCACCCGTGCGCGATTTCCACGTCTTTTGCGACAGCGTGGGCAGCCCCTGTTCCTACCTGTGCGGTAGCTTATGTTCGTATCAAATGTTGCAGAGTGAAAATCTATTTGCAACAACCGTACTCCATTACATTGCAGGCTAATGGCCCTGGCTGGGACCACAGAAAAATTCGTATCACCCTGAAATTCGTACGAGCCCTGATCGTATCACCGAGGTTCTACTGTATTTGGGCTCTTCTGTAAGTATCAAAACCTATTAATTAGTTGTAAAACAATCTGAGAGCAAATATATAACACGCAGTGGCTTCTGCTGCGCCAGCCAAAGAAGCACCGAAGCAGCCCAACTTCGAGCAAGCCCCATTCATACGCCATTCAACCAACCACACCATCCTAAGTTTTTTGTTTCTGAATTTTCGTGCTTTGGTCATACCACCTTCGGCAGAGTGTTGATGTGGTCAAGCATGATTCGCTTGCAAGAGGGACTCATGAGGGCTTTCGAGTTTCCCGCATCTCAGAAGCGAAGCTGTGAATGGATTACAGTCACGCTCCTTGAGGAGGCAGGGAAACACGCGGCTGCTATTGGCTGCTATGCGCAATGACACTGCGGTCTACTTTGATGGATGCTGCTCGAAGTGTCGTCTGCAGCAGCCAGTGTTAGCACTTGCTTCAGTGCTGCCATTGTGCTGGACGCCTGTGTTGTGTTCCGCTTTGCTTGTCGTTATCACTCATGGCAATTTCTGAAGTCTTCACCATCCTTAAATCTCTTGTGGTGCCATCTACTTGAATGGAATCGCACGTGCAGTCGGACGTGCCGGTAGACACCCTCAAGACGCTGCATGCACCGGAGTGTGGCCACTTTCACTTGGCGTGGTCAATTTCAGGACCGATGGCTGGACCATTTCAAGGTGAGGCATGAATGACGTAACAGGCATGCAAGTCTGCATTTGAGTACAGCAATGTACGTGCCATGTTCAAGTGGAAAACAAGCATGTCGCTGATCGTGACGTGTGCGAATTGCAATAAAGTCTACGTTGCTGTGGTGCGGGTGGCAGTACACTTCATGAAACTTTTCCATGAAGCCTGTGGCAAGCATGCATGCACTTATTCGTGAATGGTTTTTTACTTCTTCCATTTTGCAATTTTTTGCAGCATTCCTTCAGTTGTTGAAACACGCAGCACCGATTCGACAATCTTTGGGCATTTCGGCAGTGGCCTCCTGTTTCTAATAGTACTCGCACTTGGTGACTCAAAAATCTGCCTTTTTTACAATCAAGGTACAACACATAATGGAAAAACATGCGCGGCGGCACAGCCACACCAACTGGTGCCTAGCCACTGTAGCGGTCACGTGACAGCATGGAAATTCCACCTCCTTTCGAGTCTTCAGCAGATGGCACTCTTTCGTTTGCCTGCTGCCAAGTGGACACTGTGTTTGTGTTTCTAATGAGAGTCATGTCACGTGATGATGCCCATGTCGTTACCATGTTGCCATAATAATGCCTGTGTGCTTGTTTCTGTATGCAGCACTGCTGCATTCAGAAGACGAGAAGGCAATACCGAGCAAGACAATGCCGGTGCATTCTCTAATTTGGAGCGGCGGTCACCACCCGCCCGGTTAATTAGAAAACTTTGGGTGCTATGTGGCAACTCTTGATCAAATTTCATTGTGAATGCATGCAAACGACGGCCCTTAGGAGCCACAAGGCAATGCAGTGTAGCGATTCTAATGAATAAGGGGTGAGGCACCCCAGCGTCGCTGCTGCCAGCGCAAGAAAAAAAATTCACTGATGATTACGATAGTTCATGCTAAAAATTTTGTTGTGCGCACAAAAGACGGGGACACACAGAAAGAAGGTTCTTGAAGGTTTTCAGTGACACAGTTTGCTCATAGTGACAAACTTACAGGTGAAGTCATGGAAGCATTCTATATAAGTAGGTGTGGGAAAAAGTGTATCAGTCAACCATGGGTGGTGCTTACTCATCAAGAAATGTTTTTTTTTTAATTGTGGTTAACTTGTATTCAGCTCATACGCTTCATGAATTGCTCCGCGCATGCTTTGTGCTGATTATTTGGGCTTACATGTTTAGTCCCTTTCAAAAAATAAACCAGTTGCGAGTAAGCGCTCGTTTGTACTTTCTTTCTGTGAGCCCTGTTTTTGTGCACGTCAGAAATTTGAACATGAATTCATACCAACTCACCAAGCTATCAGTTTTACTGTGATTACGATACTGTCTAATGCTAATTCTGAGTACAGCTTCGTGTTGGGTCAAGGCCAACTGTGTTTGAAGTTTTGGCTTTCCACAAGGTATAGACTACGCCATTAACCCTTTCGGCCCTGGCGGTGTCATTTGACACCACACCAATTTCCCCTAGCACCTCTGAAATGAAACCGAAACTGTCCATTCTTGGGGGAATACTTCTTCAATGATCCCCACTACGTTTGACACCAAAATTGTGAAATGCTGTGGAGCTGGGAGCCGCAAAGAAGAAGCTTGACCGAAGTCATGGGTGACGCCGACGCGGGTAAGCTGAGGCAGATAAGCGCCATTTTCGTGTCGACGTACAGAAGCTGTTTCAGTGAGTATCACACTGAAAAATGACATGTGGTTCACATTTTGTGTACTCTAGTGACTAGCAAGGAAAAAAGTCATTTTTCTCATTTTACGACCGCTGAGCCCTGATGACCTAATTTGATGTCACGTCTATAAATCCATTATTACTTGCACGACTGGCTCAATTTTTCGTTTGTTGTCTTCTGAGATCCTACGTATTAGGAAAACACGCGAAAAAAAGTATCCGACCAAAATAAAAAATCCAGGGCTGAAAGGGTTAATCACAATTTTTGTGAAGCAGGACAGCACCCACTACGCCATCATTCGTCTTTTGCGGAAAAGCGAGGTACCCCCTACACGTCTGTATTGTATTACAGTAAAAGCTCGTTAATTCGACTCTCTTTAATTCGGAAAATCGGTTAATTCGGACACGTCATCTGGTCCCTGTAAATACAGTCGCCGACCGTTTATTCGGACGCCGAAAATTCGGACATGCTCGTTTATTCGGACACCTTCGCGGCACCGCGAATTTATTGTTATTTCTCTCTCTTCGTCCCATTGAAGTAATGTAAACTCACGACCGAAAATTCGGACGCCCCACAGCCCGCCGTTCGATTTTTCGGACTCCGGCTGGCTGATAGAGTGCGACGTTGAACGCCATAACAAGCTGTCAGCAATGTTTACAATATTTTTACTAGGTTGCCAGCACTGAAATGTTGCACTGGCTATAACTGGAGATCGTGCCAGTGTCAAAAATCCACGCAGAAGTTACCGATCTCGAAGGCTATGTTTGTTGGCTACACGTAACGGTTGCCTTTTGGCTTTAGCCAGTCACGTATCCATTGAACGGCTACCACGGCCAAACAGCCCAAGCCAAGCCAAGCGTGGAATCGGCTCTGTGCTAGGGTCCCTAGAATATTGGCTAGTCTGCCATCCGCCGAGGAGAGCGAGCACGCTTACCGAATGATGCGGGTGGTGGCGCTTCGAGCAGTCCTCATGCTGGGGAGCGACGCTCCGCCGACCAGCTGCGTGTCGCCGAAGCGCGGGCGCACGTTCAGCATAGTTCAGCTTGACCAATTCTTGCAATATTTTTTCGCTGCAGCGTAATTGTGCCCATGGCAAATACTAACCGGTTCGATTAACACGTTATCACGTGCTTTCGTTCGCAAAGGCTTTTGCTTTGCCGAGGCACATTATCAAAGGAATGCATGGTAGTACTGTGTGTAGGTTGTTTCTCAGGTGGCACGGCACCAACTGACATTGAAAGAACCAGTTTACCTTTTTTTCAAAAAGATTATTGGCATGAGCATAAAAAAAAAACTAAAACGGGGAAACGAAAGTGGTTATGAAAGCAAATAAATATGAAGAATTGCACAGGTAGGAAAATTATTTACATCTCCTCATTTTCAAATGCTTCAGCTGCTCTTTTTTTTTTGCTGTTCTCTCATTGTTAATGGGCCTTCGCAAAATGCGCAGCCGTAGAAGAATGTAAAACTTCACTATTTGGCAAGTAATTTGCTGTGCATGCTCTGTTTATGTTAGTGCAGGCAGCTGTACCCACGTAATGAAATCGGCAAAGTCGAGAATGCTTTGCTCGTGTACCACACTATTTAATAAACTAACAGACAATAATGCCAGGGAAAGTATACGGGATGTTATTTGTAGTAATTAGGATAAAATGTGAAGAAAGTAAAGTCCCTGCCGGCGGCAAGTTATCTTTTCGTCCACTTTACTTTCTTCACATTTATAGCCTAATTACTACAAACACATTCCGTATACTTTCCCTGGCATTTTGTCTGTAAGCTTTCATTAAATAGTGTGTTTCACAAACAAACAAAAAAAGAGCCCTTAAAGGAGCACTGACATCAAATTTCAAAGTCGAGATGTGCCCTTCATTCGATTGCCCGGTATGCATAGGTCTCCTTGGCCAAATTTGAATGGCGTCCGTCGCGTGGAAGTAATTTTATTTCGAGGGCAAAGAGCGTACGAAAGCTCAATGGAAGATTGATCACGCTGCGACATCGACACTAGTGCTACGTAAGAAGTGTGATACATTCCGACCATACCATCCTGAGTGACGATACGCTAGTAACAATGACGTCGACGATCTGAGTGTATTTATTGTGCCGCCGACGCCAGGCGACGCTCTCACCGGCTCTCACTCCCAGCCAGTGGCTCTCCTCGCTGTCCCGATCCGTGCCTGCGATTCATCGTGTCGTATCGACTGGTTTGTCGTGTGATCCTGAGCGCGAGTGCGATCAATCGGAGCGACTACGTGCCAGCTTGTTGGGGAACCGCTGCGTAGTACGGACCTGCTCGTCGAGGTGCGGAAAAAGCGGAAAGTGCGTGGCGTTTCATTACACGTACGGTACACGCCAACACGACCACAAGTTATCGAAGTGGAGCAGCCTATAGATAAATATCATCGCTAACAAGTAACACGTATGTAGCGTTATTAGTGAATGTTAGTTCGTCCGTGGACTTCCTTGAGCTAGCGTAATACCGGGTTACTGCAGCCGTAACTGTGAGAGAGGCCGGATAGGTGGGGCCATCTGGCGGCGCAGAATTGTTATTGTAGAAACCCATTGTATTCTCTTTGTCCGCTGGTGTGCATTCGCTATGCCGATATTCCATAGACCGCTTTGCGTATACCGGAATGTTGTGCACGCTAAAATTTTCTGATATATCTAATTGAGACACACCAGCGAGTATGGCCCAAGCGTGCGTCCCCGGGCACCTCCTCGTTGCTGCTTGGAACAGCGTCCATTTTTGAATCGCTGTTTTGCAAAGCGTCGAAGCGAAAATGATTCGCGACGTCGCGTATAGCGGTGATTCTAAATTCCAGAATGCCGTCTTCAACACTAGTCGACACTTTTGGCGGCGACGACGGCGATGCTGGTGACAAGGCATGACTGAACGCGCGCGCCTAGCAGACGAAATGTTAGCTGAGCAGCTGATCCTCACGTCACTCCTTTCTGTGGACAAGTGGTAAACTGGGCGCGGTCTGGAATTGACCGCGAGGGAGCGCTGCCAGCGCTAAGAAATGGTGGGCTTGCCGGCCGTTTTGAATAGTACTAGATACCGGTGATATAAATCAATAAAACAGATAGTTATTCGTCCCTCAGTTGCATTTTCGGTCGTGAATCGCTACTAGGGGTAGATAACTACTCGTGGATGCAAAAATCTTGACATGCGTAAATTTGATGTCAGTGCTCCTTTAAGAGTCATCTTCTTTGCTCGTGTAGCTTACTTCCGCTGAAAAATGTAGTGAAGCCGTTCTCAAGGACGGTTATAATATCCTTAAGAGGGCCCGAAGGGCACATAAAACCTCCACTGTCAAAATTTGATGTGGATTCAGAAGCATCATCCACAGCACCGCGCTTTTCCACAGAGAGCAGCAATGTACACTCATTACAGGAAGTCTTTCTCAGGATCTTTCTTACTGTGTACCCTGCGACATCCTAAATAAGCATTTCATGGCTTTTTGCCGTCACAGAAGACGCGTGGTCCGACGAACTGATATTGCGCAAAGCGCAACCTTGCGGTGCATTTTCAGCATCACGAAACATTACTCCATCAATCAAATTATCCAGTACAGCAATCTTTCTTTCCGTTTGTACCTCAGGAAGAGAAGCCAGAGCAGTGATAACTTCTGGGGCACAATTTCCTGATTTATGTGGTTTTGCAATGTTATAAAATGCTAGTGAACTAATTATCGCTAAACATTGTGCTGCAGTTGGATGGTCATTCGTTCCCGCAGACTGATGAGGTGAGGTCCACGTAGTCCAACAAACATGCCGTCGCAGTTGTGGTCGTAGTAACACAACGGACGATCCGCAGCACCACTACACAACACAATGAACCAGCAGGCGAGAGCAATGAGCGGGTGACATTCCGAAAGCGCGCAGCGCCACCTGCGGGTCATTTAGAAAGCGTCAACCCCTTCCCATACGGTGGCCCATGCGGACGGTAGACTAGCCAGTATTCAAGGACCATATCTGTGCGGCTATGGTGCGACGTTTGAGGTGAACGACAGCGCGTACGAGTACGACGCGGATCCTAATTCCGACTAAGAGAGTACGACAACAGAGTACAGAAGCGCTGCAACATCAACTAGACCAACGTCGTTTCCTTTTGGTGTGTGAGGGTTTGCGTTCTCAGATGTTTCTGTGGCTAGGCCTGATCTGCATCCCGAGCTTTTGTGTCCTGCTCGTGCGAGGCCTGATCTGCCGTTCCATGTGCGCCGTCGGAACTAAAGAAACGCGGCTACTACAAGGCCCTGACGATGGCGAAAAAAGCGGCGATTATTCACCAGGTGGAAGTTGCTTGGGAGTTTTCGCCGAGTTGGGCGATGAGATCATCCGTCAGCTACTCGAACCAGCGCATGTGGAGAGCGACTGCCTGACGACGCACCTCCCACACCACAGCCATCAATGCGGATTTAGCGTAGGCCGTTGCAGTGCTATTGCCGACCGTCAGGGGTGGCCAAACATTGGCTGAAATACAGGCCGACTTGGTCGCGCGTAAGCGTACATGTGTGCATACGCGCACTAACAAGTTTTTTCCGGCCGCTGGGCCAATAAAAGTGCTTTTTTCTGGTGAATCCTTTTTTTCGGACTACCGATTATTCGGACTTTTCAGCGGTTCCCGCCGAGTCCGAATAAACGGTCGGCGACTGTATACGCGTCACTATGAGACTGGGCACTCGTTATTTCCAACAGATTTGAGCGCAAATCGGATAATTCGGCGACTTTCGGGCCGCTGGCGAGGCTCGAGAACGAAAAAGAACAATTCGAAACAAAAGTGAAGCTCAAACGTAGCATCGGCATGGACATCAATTGTCGACTTGGCTTGACTTGAGACTGGTTGAACGCCTTTTCTTCACGGGTGGTTTGGCAGTGCCATTTTGTTGCTTTGTTGGTGCGCTGCATCATTGATCGCCATTTTATTGAGGAACAATTCAGTACGACTCCTCTAGATCGTTGCTGGTGCTTTTGTGCTGACTTCTCGTGTGACCGCACACTCTGCCGATGGCAATGCCGGCGAAGCAGCCCAAGTACGAGGCCAAGGACTTCACCACCAATGTAGAAATTTTGCGTGCTCTGAATAATGGGCTCTCCCGACAAGATGTGATGAAAGAGGATCCTTGTATCGGCGGCAAAAGAAGCAAGGAACGAGTAACCGTACTTTTAGCCGCCAACGTGACGGGAACAGAGCGCTTGCCGCTTCTCGTTATCGGAAAGGTTCAAAAGCCACGCTACTTTAAGAACATCAACAATCTTCCCGTGGATTACCGTGCCAACCGAAAAGCGTGGATGACGGGTGAAACTTTTGCGGACACTGCAGACAGCATGCGAGCTGCTGAGCACCTTGAAGGGCTCAGAAAAATTGCGTCCGCGCGAATATCTGCTCGAAAACAGACAAGCATCCGCGATTACTTTGTTAAGTAAAGGTATGTTGAAAAAACGCCTGCATTTATTGTGTTTATTTCGACCATTCGATAATTGGACATTTTTCTGGTCCCTAGAAATCCGAATTAACGAGCTTTTACTGTATGCGCACTTTGTTGATGCTACATGTGGCTGATGACGATGAAGAATTATGGCTGGGCACTTTCCAGTGGGTGGGAAGTATTAAACCACACATTTCTTGCGTAATTAGCATTGTGTGATGACTGGTTGTTATTTTAATCTTCTGCCACGCTATACAGTAACAGCTCGTTAATGCGGATTTCATGGGACCGGGAAAAATGTCCGAGTTAACCGAATGCCGTATTCACGAATGAAAAGGAAAAACAACACTAAAATCAAGTTGGAGAAGCATACCTTTATTTGCTGAAGTATTCTGTAATGGTCCTCTGCGTTTTCGTGCATATTCCGGCTGACGTTACAATTTTTCTTTACACTTCCAAATGGCCAACAGCATGCAAACTGTCGGAAGTGCTCAAGCAAATGTCCTCTAATATCAAAAGCGCCTCCGAGTCTTCCTGTGAGGTGCGATGAGGTCGTGGCTGCATCTCCTCGCATGACTCTTCGTCAGAATCGTGGTCTTCCTGGGCGCCCGTGACATCATTAATAATTTCTTAATCAGGCAGGAGACCAGTCGTGGCGACACAATCATCAATCGTGATGTAGTCCTGAAGGGTCACATCTGTGGGAAGGACAGCATCGAAGGTCGGGCAGTCATTGTCGGTGGACTTGGCTGACACCTCGTCGATGCTATCGTCAGCTACTGCCGCATGCTCGGCCCTCACAAAACTGCTGTGCCGAAAACAGTTGGCGATGACTTACGGAGGAGTGTTTTTATCTTGTGTTGCCGACATGACAACGCAAAGGAAAATGGCATCGGAGGCCCAGTGGAGCGAAAAAAGAACCAAGAAGACGCCGACATTCGGTGATGCTGCGATCGCCCACTAGTTGATGACGATGGCAATCCCACTCAGGTTTCGGTTTCACTCCAGTGGTGCCAGCGCTGCATTACCACACATTTGTATAGCGGCAACCGTCAGCATTTGTCCGAATTAAGCGGTGCGGAGCCGAATTCTGACGAATTAACGAAGGTTTGGTCCCATAGATTAACATGCACTTTGGCCAGGACCAATAGATCCGTCCGAATTATTTGAATTAACGGGTCGAATTAACGAGCTTTTACTGTATTACTACATAGCTTAACGCGATTCCTTGCCCGACATGACACCTGTATAGGGTCTTTTGCAAATGACTTTCAAGCACCAGCGTGGCTCTGATGTAGAACACTTGACTGACACACAGCGGGCCTGGGTTCAAATTTCGTTCGATCCTGGGTATTTTTTCCTCATTTCATTTTTTCATGTCTATTGGTTACTTTTTCATGTCTATCGGTTACGCCACAGACGGCGCCGCCACTCAATGCAGGAACGGGTGCCTAAGAGCTGCGCTCTAAAAAAATGCGGTCTCATGGTCAGCTGAAATGTGTGCCTGCAGTAAAGATGAAGTGTTTCAGTGCAACACAGTGGTGACAAATGGGCTGCATGTCACATGCTCCTCACAGCGTCAGGGCGTCATGATCCACCCATTCTTTATGGAAAAATAAAGAAAATCATAAAGCACGGTCTCACAGAATTAGCAATGTATGGAACCTTTCATTGGTGTTTGCTACGGCAATTTGGGCACTTACACTGATGGCGGAGTTCTTGCCTGCAACACCCACTTAGAAAACTCAGTTCGCAAACTTCTATGATAATGTTTTCCAGCCAGAACACTTCAATAATTCTGTCAGACTGACCATCATTATTATCATTATTTTTTATTTTCCTGGTAGGAATAGGTGAATGGTCGTATCACGACGTGCTGACGCTGCAAGGAGCATGTGACATGTTGCCAATGTGTCACCACTGTTTGCGGTGAAGCACATCTTCTTTTCTGCAGGCACGCATATCAGCTGACCACAAGACCGTTTTTTTTCTTTTGTGCTGACAGCAATGAGGCTGAGGTGCTACACCTACAAGTCATCAGTTAATGCATTGACATCAGAATCAGTACGTGGCAGTCTTACGGCTCCAAAGGGCCGCCATTTTCCCAGGTTTGTGGCAAAATCGAAATCGGGTATTGCTGGAAAACTTAACTTTGGAGGCACAAACTAGCAGACAGCAAACGACCACCTCGGATTACTTGCAGTAATTCAAAGTACCTTGCATTGCACATTTTGTATGTTTCTATCGAAGATTTTTCTACAGTCCCAGTGACTTTAAATTAACAAGGTTTTACTGTATGTAGCAGCGTTCCTTCAACCCCCATCCTCAAGCTTAGCACATTAGCCGCTGTGGGTAAGTGACACCGTGTGATATCTGTGAAATCAGATTGCGAGCAACTAGCATGCCCTTCACTTAACCCCCAATCACTTATAATTTATAAGAGCACTTCCTTACTTGCGATAGTAGTCGAAGCACTCTTGCAGAAATGTTCCCCCGAGGAGAGGTGGTACCATCGGGAAGTGTAGCCGTCACCACAGCACCTGCACATCATACAAGTGCTCTCTTTATTGGACTGCTATAGAAGGAATGAACCAAGAAAGTAGCGTCGACAAGAATTAATTTATTTTTTCTTGGCGAACAGTTCTCAACACTGCAACTACAGTGTAATGCCTCGGCTCTTTTGTAAGCACAAATACACGAGCATGTTTTCTCTTTTAAACACAACTAGTTCAAACATGCACAACAGCAGTGTATAGCTGTTGCAAGGAAGCATCACCAGCAACCAGAATTACATTGGAAGTTGCAAGGTGCTGTCTATGGACACTTTGCTGAAAGAATTCTTAAATCAGGTTTTTACTGGATGAAAGCGAGCTGTCCCATTACGATGGTGTCAGGAAGGGGGAGCCATTGTCAGCAGATGCACTATCCCCCTCGTGCCTTGGCCAGCAGCAGCATCAAGTGGTGCGTTGGTGCATTTGCTCCATTGGCGCATTTTCAGTGATGGTGTCCAGTGTGCCACAATGGATGATGATCCAATCAGTGTTTCAAGCAGTGTGTGTTATATGGGGAATTCGTGTGTCACTTTCACTTTTTCACGAAACACAGGTCCCTTGAAAACAAGCTCTGCGTTTCTATCGTTTTCGTGCCATGCAGACATTTCATACTTTGCAGATGCAACAACTGCCACTGAGCTGTCTATGTGTCCCGCTACGTCCAAACCTGGTTCAATGTTTTTTAAAGAGACTTTTAAGGCAAATATCAAGTCAACATGCATTGTCACGTCATGTCCGTCCACTTTTTGTGCTCTTACGTCAGTGTAATCAAATGCTACACAATCACGAGTTGCAACACTAGCCCCATTCGTTGCTCTATTTAGTCATCCCGGAAACCTTGTAGCGCGTATTTTGTACCAAGAAAATTTAAAAATTTGAAAAAAAGATAGTGTTTCAAGGGTCTGCATAGCCGTGTAGTTGGGTACAACTTCACAAGTTGGCTCCATTTCTTTTTCAGTCAAAGGTGGACGCATACAAGCCTATGCTAATGGGCACACACTCTCGACTGACGTCATGAGCCGGACTGCTGGTGACCCTGCTTTCGAAGAACATTGCAAAGTGCACGAGTGGGACTATTTCTTTAGTCACAAAGGCAATCGACTACCACGCTTCGGTCATGTGCACGGGGGGCCTCTCCTACAAACTGCCCGCTCCCCAAAGGGACAGAATGACTGTGTAAACACCATCACTGCCCTTTATTGCCCGATGGGTGGCACTATAGTTTAAAACTTCGCCAAAAAGCGAGCTGACGACATCATGAATGCATCATTTTTTTTGCAGTTGAGGTGAGTTTTGATAGCAAAGCAAACACAATTTTTTGTAATGCTCTGAGGCACAATAACGTAAATATGGTGCCACAAACAAGTCGAAAAAATGGTCAATGCCGTACATTTATGGCACCGTCTGCATGCCTGAAAAATCTGTCAATTTTTCAACTTTTATTCTGTCTAGGCCAGGAAGTGCTGTTGCCCTGAAAGGAATTTTGTTTCTTGCACCACTGACCTTTAGCTTTCATCCCAAGGTTTGTTTACATTGGCATGTCATCAACCACTTCCACATCCACGGGTGCGTGGTGGTAAGCTTTGGTTACGGCTCACGACCGGTATATTTGTTTGTTGCACTAGCTAAAACTGATGTACTGATGTTTATCTGGTTTGTAATCTCTCAAAGGATGATGGCTTGATACTCGCTTGTTTACTGCCTTCAGGAGTGCGATTTCAGCTGTTCAGAGTGTGGAGATAGGTTTAGCACAAAGCTTACCCTACGAGGCCGTGAAGGGACGCGACGTTCTCCACTGCCGCAGCGAACAAAGACGCTACGGCCGGGTTCGTCCACTCCGGCACGGCGCAGAAAAGGCACTCGAGGCAGGATGTCCACAAGCAACACGGGTTTATTAACCCAAAATGCAGCACAGTACGACAGTCACGGGCTTGCAGGCCGTAAAGGGAACTCCGCAAGACCGATCGAGTACGTTTGCCAGCGGCGCTACGACTATCACACAAAGGGCAGCAGTCGAGCACAAGAACGAGAAGCCGCCTGCTAGAGCAGCGCGTCAACCTCTCGTGCTAGCCTGAGAGCATCTGACGCAGGCAAGCCCGCGCCAGACAGAAGCGAGCTCAAGGGGGAAGAGGGTTGTCACTGGCGGCCAATGAGAACAGGCGCTGCGCAGTGACGTAAGTTAGCTTGGTGGCGTGAGCATGTGAGCATGTCGAGGCATGCCCGGACGCGTGCCCGCGCGCCGGGAAGCTAACGCATGGCTCGCACGCCTGGCGCTGCCGCCGTGGTCTGCCGATTAACGGCCGTTCCCGGCGCTCGAGCCGCGCGGGGCCAACACGCGCGCTAGTTGGGGAACGAGGCGTCAAAGGGAAGGGCGCGCTCGATTCCCACATTCCCCCGTCCTAAAGACCGAGGCCAGCCTGTGAAAGAGGCTGTCCGAGGCCAAGTGGCAAGAACAGCTCAGCCGTAAGGGGGCTGGCCAACGAGGCAAAGTCCAACAGTAGGGGTGTCGTCTTCCCGAAGGTACAAGTCCATAGATCGGCCATGGCCACGCAAAAGTTCCACCGAAAGTTTCACCACAAGTTCCACCACCGGGGAGAGCCCACCGCCGGGAAGAAGGTCCACAGCCCAGGAGGAACGGGCCAAGACTGCACAAGGGCGGGCAGCCAGCCCGCTTGAAGTTCACCGGACAGCCGGGAACGTACGAGGCGTGGCTGCAAGTTGCGTGCGGTAGCCAACCGCCGAAAGTCGCTGGGACGGGGGCTGACCAGGAACGGCAGGCCGGAAGAGCAGGCAGCCAGGAACGGGAGCCGGAGCGACCACGCTTGGGCCTGGACCTAAGCTTGAGTGGGCGGACCAGCCGCCGATGGCGGCTGCCGAAGCTGCCAGGTGGGAAAGGCACGGTGGAGGTGGCTGCAGGAGAGAAGGCAGAACAAGGCCCCCGCAGGTACGGCCAGAGAACAGCAGGCCACAGGTCCAGCAACGGGCTGGGCGGCCCAGTAGAGCCAGGCGCAGGAGACGACTGGGCGACGCAGGACAGAAATGTCCCCGGCATAGCCTTCTTGCCAAAAAGGGGTGCCTGCCTGACAGTGCTGCCCAACAAAGGGGGCGCTTGCCAGGTTATGGCTTGGACAACACGTCAGAGGGTATTTTCGGCCAAGAGGGCCTTCTACCACTTCCAGACGTGTGCCGCCGCACCTTAGCGGTTATTCTCCATTCACTGTCATGGTATGGAATAAAGTCCAGCTACCTGTCAGTGGGAGAAAGGTTGCTTAGGTGCGTTTCCGCAGGTTGTACCGGTGGCGTGACTTGGAGCCAGCCTTCTCACGGCTTTCCTGCGGTTGTGTGACCGCCTCCCCCCTCCCAAGTCGTTGCTGCGGGCAACGAAAGGTTTGAGGTCGGAGATGTTAACTTGTCTCCCGACTTGTCTCCCTTGGGAGTCAGCCAGCTTGTACACCAGAGGCGACACTTTGGTCTGCACTCGGTATGAGCCCAACCACTTGGCCGACAGGGAGGCCGAGATGCCTTTGGCGGCGTCACTCAAGATGTGATTGCGCCTGAGGACGAGATCGCCGACATCGCAGTGCACTTCCCGATGCGACCGGTCGTACTGAGCCTTCTGTCCAGCTCGCGCTTTTGCCAGGTTGGAACGCGCCAGGTCGAGGGCTGCGTCCATCCGTGAGCGCAGTTCCCCCGTAGCCAGACGGGCCGGCGTTCGTGGCGGACGCCCCGCTACCGCCCCGCAGAACGCGGTCCATGGGGTTAGGCAGCTCTCTCCCGAAGTTGAGGAAAGCGGGCGTGTACCCGGTTGAACGGTTCACCGTGGACCGCAAGGAGAAGCCTATCTCGTTAAGACAGGCATCCCAATCACTGTGCTGCTGCGCAAAGGCGTCAGCAAGGCTTGAGGTTTCGGTTTATACGCTCAGTCGGGTTGGCCTGTGGGTGATACGTGGTTGTCTTGCGGTGCTTAATGCCAAAGGCAGCACACCCATCCACAAACGCCTTGGCCGTGAAGTAGGATGCATTGTCCGTGATCAACTCCGCCGGAAAGCCAAAGCGGGTAAAGACCTCGGTCAACTTGTCCCAGATTGCGCGTGCCATTAGCTTCCGAAGGGAAACAGCTCGACCCACTTCGTGAAGTGATCTGTGACAGCCAGGAGAAAAACATGGCCTCTCCGTTCTTGGGAAAGGTCCCATAATGTCACAGGCCGCGACTTGCCAGGGTTGTTGGCTGTCGATCGGCTGCATGAGCCCGGGAGGCTTGCCACCGAGGCTTCACGCATTGGCACACGCGGCATGAGCGGGCGTAGTGAAGGGCATCACGCTTCATGCCAGGCCAGGTAGCAGAGCGGCACAACTTTTGAAAAGTCTTAAGGCCACTCGCATGTCCGGCCAACCGCGAGTCGTGGAAATAGCCGAGGGTGGCTTTCCTTAGACTGCGGGGTATCACCACCTTGAAAGACTCCTGGGTAGCTTCTTCAGATGGGACATAGCGCAGGAGACGCCATCAGCATCAAGCAGATACGAGTCCAACGTGCCCGCAGCAATACCAGTCTGCGTCCGGCACTCGGCGCCAACAGCAATACCAGCTGTCCGTTCGCGCCCGGCGGCTTGACCGTCCCGCTCCTCTTGGGAGCTCAGCTCTTTGAGCCCATCAACAATTTGCCGACAAAACGGATCGTCCTGCTGTGCCTTGAGTAGGTCCTCTCTGCTGAAGACGATACCGGCGGACGTGACAGGGTCTACCAGGTATGCGTCCTCACCCGAGGCGGTCTACTCGAAAGTCACTGCGCCGTCGGGGCTCGCGCCTTTCGACCCATTGGAGCCAGGGGCCCCTGAGTCTACTCGGTGCGAGTGCTCTTGGGAGTGGCGGACACAAGTGTCAGACGCCAGAACGGGGGCACACGACAAGGCGTCGGCCACGACATTCGAATTCCCTTTCCGGTAGCGCACAACGAAGTTGTGCCGCTGCAAGGTCAACGCCAAGCGCGCGAGGCGGCCCGAGGGCTCGCGCAAGCGCTTAAGCCAGTGAGTGCCATGTGGTCCGTCTCCACCACGAATGGCACGCCGTCGACGTAGCAGTCGAACTTCCGGAGAGCAAAGACTATAGCGAGACATTCCCGTTCAGTCGCGCTGTAGTTGCGCTCGGCGGCGTTAAGTGACCGGCTCGCAAAGGCGACTGGCCGGAGGACGCCGTCGTGCTCCTGAAGCAGTACCGCTCCGAGACCCAGGTCGCTCGCGTCCGCTTGGACAACGAACTCCCTGTTGAGGTCGGGCAGCTTCAGATCGGCTGTGGCCACTAGAGCTTGAGATAGAGCCTTGAAGGCTCGCTCTTGCTCTGGCCCCCAGCTCCATCGTGCCGACTTTTTCAACAGTGCGGTCAAGGGCGCTTGGAGGTCCGCGCAGTTTGGGATGAACTGTCGTAGTAGTTCACCATGCCCAAAAAGCGCCTCAGGCCCTGAATGTTCGCCGGCGTCGGGTACTCCACAATGGCTCGTACCTTCTCCTCGCACGGCAGAACGCGACCGCTCTCGATGGTAAAGCCCAATAGTGAAATGAGAGTCTCAGCTATTTGAGCTTTCTTCGGGTTCAAGGTCAACCCGGCGGCACGCAACCTCTCAAGGACGTCCTCCAAGTGGCGGAGGTGCTCCTCGAACGTTCTAGAGAAAATGACGATGTCATCCAGGTACGCCATGGCGAATTGCCATTTAGCGTCCCCGAGGATGCGGTCAATCAGTCTCTGGAACGTAGCTGCAGCTCCAGAACAGCCAAACGGCATGCAGGTGTCTAGGGTCGTCGTCGGTGTGCTCTGCGAAGAGATCGTTCCCGTGGCCGAGCTTGAGCTTTGGGGCGACGTCGAGGTCGGCTTCGTTGCGTCAGTTGTCGACGCCGGCGTCGAGGTGGGCTCAGTATGCGCAGGCGATGTAGCCATTACCACCGGTTCGCCCGACGGCCCCGCCGAAGCTCTTGGCGCAGATTCCCCTCCATCGCTGCCTTTATGAACCGCTGGCTCGTCTTCGTCGAATGATTCACCCGTACTGACCATGGTGAGCACGGCGATGACGCACGCCAATATGCCAAGGGCCACGCATATGGCACAGAAGATGAATAAAACTCGGCACCGCGTCCTTCTTGAGTGTCATGGTAGAGTGGGATAATTCCGGCATGCGCGTCAGACCTAAAAGGGCCAGTAAACGGCATGGAGAAGGGTAGGGTATCCGCTCCGACTGGTGCATGAGGCCTCACGCGACTGGCGAACGGGTCGACCGTGGAGCACGGTGGCTCACGTTTGTCGAAAGCATCGCCACCGCGAGTCTGAGGCATGCGAATGTCGGGCAACGCGGAGACGTCGCCGTGGTCTGCCGATTAACGGCGGTTCCCGGCGCTCGAGCCGCGCGGGGCCAACACGCGCGCTAGCTGGGGAACGAGGCGTCAAAGGGAAGGGCGCGCTCGATACCCACAAGAGGCACTTGCTAGTACATACAAACGACGCTGCTATATATACAAACCATTCTATCAGGCTCACTAATTTTTTTTACTCAAGAATACTGAATAATGATTGTCTTTCAGTGGTAATAAGACGGAGGATTACTGGCAGTTTTTCAGTCATGTGGTTTTTCTAATGAGCACACAGCGACAGAGTTTTCTTGTGTGACCTTCCCATACAATGATTACGTTATCGGCATGTGCACCAGTTTCTCCGCTGTGAGTGGGCGAAACAGGAATCCCTTCGATGCGGGCTACTGTGGACACTATAAAGACCAATTTCAACAAAATTTCACTTTGGTCAAATTGGTTACACAGGAGTGCTATGTGTTACAGAGGCAATGCGAGCAAAGCTGCAGTAAACTGCCTCCATGCTCCAGCCTTGGAGGAAGTCCCGAGCAGTTTTTTTTAGTCTTCGAAATGGTGTGTTAATCACGACCAAACAATGCATAAACGGGGCCACTTCTTGTTTCCAATTCCACTGCCAAACTTGTTAATTTCTGCTGAGAATTTAGGAATTCATAACTTCATATTTTAACCCTTTTGGACCGAAGCCTTTACCCCTCCTTTCCATTCTGGGCAGAAACTAAGAAATGCAGAGCTCGTGGAAGAGAAGTTTACTTTCGCTTTTAAAAGATGGGACATAATGCAGGGAGAAAATGCACACATGAATCAACCATAACAGAGCTTGTCCAGCAGTGCCTGCCAACGAACTGCTCCGGTTGTATTGTGTTGTTGGAGAGGCCCGAGAAAAGACCGCAAGGAGTTCAACATAAAATTTTGTGTAGAGGCTGCTGTCAAATCAGGTTTTTTGTTTGTTTTCAGTTGTCCTTTAAAGGTATTAAGCGAGAGATCTGGTACATTGAAGGCTCCGTTTCGAGTATTTGTTAAAGAGAGGACTCGCCTCTTGGAGGTGCAGGCGAAGCAGCTGGGCCGGGTCTCGTGGCAGCTCACTTTCTCGCACTTGCGCACCATCGTGTGGTTTTCATCGGACGACTGCTCGCTCAGCATCTGCCGCTTGGCCACCCGCGGAGAGGCTCGCGGAGGCGGCGCTGCCTCGCCGTTGTTCTTGATGCGCGCCCGCTTGGGCATCCTGCCGCTACTGTGTGCCCTCCTGCGAAGAAAACGAGCATAGTCTCATGCCACGGACTGCACAATTCGACAAAGAGGTAAGAAGAGTGCAACAACACTGCACCCGGTTACAACCTAATGAAAATGTCAACTGTGCCCACAGCCATTGCGAACCCTCCCACAGAGAATTCGCATAAGTGCTCCATCCAATAGAGCTTACTCATTCTCGTGCTGCCAAGCACTTCTCGAGTGTTTCAGATAGCAGACTCTCGCAAACAGACCCTTGTTTGTGTCGCTGGTTTTGTGTAAGAAAATTGGAAACGTTTTAGAAAATTTCATTACCGATTCTGACACCACTACTGAGCCGAAAGTAATGTTTTAAGTAGCAACAACAACCTTTAACTCTTAATATGCACAGTATGTACACTGGCCGAGAAAAATTATTCATGGTTTGACCGGAAACCAGCTAGCACGGCTGTCTTTCACAGGTGAAGGGCAGGCGCACCCCTGTTCTATGGATGCAGCTGCCATTTTTTCTTAGGTTGCAACCGAGTGTAGCTTCGCTTCCGTCAGTGTCCACTCCCCTAACCTAAACCTTGACCTCTCTTCTTTTATAATCTTGGCTTGTCAGCCAAAACAAACGAACAAGGGCACAGCCAGGATTTCATTTCGGAAGATGGGGTCCTACACCTCATGTGTGTTTCTACATATTGTCACGTCGCTTCAGAGGTCCAGGCAGGGTTTATTTAACGTAGAGTAACAGGGCTCTTGCCAGACGCGTCGGTTGAGCTTGTTCGCCAAAAGGGACAGCGCGCGCACTTCTTCCTTTCGTGGCCTGTGCCTCTGCCTTTGCGTATAACCCACTACTACAGGTGGCATTATTCCCTCCTCCGCGAAAAAGAGCATCGGCTCGATGCTGCAAGGTAGTTGTAAGAGAAAAAAAAACAAAGCAGCTTACACAACGCGAATGGACAATGGTGAAATGTTACGCGCGCAGTCAATGAACGGTGAGGCGATGCTAGTGGCACAAATAAAGGAAACAAAAAAAATGAACGGTAGGAAAATTATGAACGCGCAAAATAAGGCTTCATGCGCACGACATGAACTATGTCGGAGCTCGGTTGTCTTCGTTGTGTTCCAGTTGACGACGCAGTGTCCGGAACCACTTCGTAGTTTACGTCGCTCACGCGGCGTAACACCTTATACGGACCGAAGTATCTGCTCAGCAACTTTTCGGAGAGGCCACGGCGACGAACAGGGGTCCACACCCAAACTTTGTCTCCTGGACTGTAGGATACGTCTCTGTGGCGGACGTTGTAGCGTCGTGCATCTGCCTGTTGCTGCAGACCGATGTGCAGTCGCGCGAGCTGGCGAGCTTCCTCTGCACGCTCTGCAAATTCTTCGGCGTCAGTTGTTAACTGATCAGCGTCTTGACAAGGAAGCATAGCGTCCAACATCGTCTGAACCTCGCGGCCGTAGAGAAGGCGAAATGGTGTGAATCGCGTTGTCTCTTGCACGGCGGTGTTATAAGCGAACGTCACGTAAGGTAAAATCCGATCCCATGTTTTGTGTTTGACGTCGATATACATGGAGATCATGTCTGTGACGGTCTTATTTAACCGCTCGGTAAGTCCGTTGCTCTGCGGATGGTAGGCAGTCGTCTTTCGATGTTTAGTGTTGCTTAATCGAAAAACTTCATCCATGAGCTGCGCAGTGAACGCTGTGCCTCTATCGGTTATGACTGCAGAGGGAGCACCGTGACGCAGTACGACGTGGCACATGAAGAACTGTGCTACCTCGGAAGCCGTGGCTCGTGGGACCGCCTCCGTCTCGGCATACCGTGTCAGATAGTCAGTTGCGACAATCACCCATTTGTTGCCGTCGGGAGACAGAGGAAAAGGCCGAGAAGGTCCATGCCAACTTGGTCAAATGGCTTATGAGGAGGGTCAATTGGTTGAAGTAGTCCAGCCTGCTACGGGATGATGTCTTCCGGCGCTGGCATTCACGACAGCCTTGGACGTACTGCTTGACGCTTGCCGAAAGGTCCGGGCCAATAGTAAGTCTCGCCGACTCTAGCGGAGGTTCGTGAGTAGCCTAGGTGGCAGCAGATGTGGGCTCGTCATGACAAGCGAAGAGGACGTCGTCCCGCATGTCCCTTGGAACCACGAGGAGGAAGCGCGGCTCGTAGAACGAGTGTTTTTCTTGTACAGGACATTGTCTCGGAGGCAGAATGATGTCAACACGCGGATAGATGGCGTGGTATAACTGCGCTACGACCCTCTAAATAATCGATGACCGGTCGAATTTCTTCATCGTCTCGCTGCCGTCTGCTCAAGTCCGATGAGGCTAAGGGCGCCCAGGAAACCGTCATCGTCCTCTGCTTCTTGGTTGACGAGATGAATGGGTGCACGCGACAGTGTATCAGCGTCTTCGTGCTTCCGGCCAGACTTATAGACGATGGTTACATCAAATTCCTGTAGGCGCAAGCTCCACCGGGCCAGTCGTCCTGAGGGATCACGTATGTTTGCCAACCAGCACAGGGCATGGTGGTCTGTCACCACTTTGAATGGACGACCATAGAGGTAAGGGCGAAACTTGGTGATCGCCCATACGACTGCGAGGCATTCTTTCTCTGTGGTCGAGTAATTCGCCTCGGCACGGGACAGGGAGCGGCTGGCATAGGCTATTACTCTCCTCTCCGTGTTGATGCTGGACGAGCACTGCGCCGAGGCCGATGTTGCTGGCGTCAGTATGCACCTCGGTGTCAGCATCATCGTCAAAATGTGCAAGAACGGGTGCTGACTGCATGCGCTGTCGTAGTTCGGCAAAAGCAGCCTGTTGCTCGTTATCCCAAACAAATGGCGTGTCGTCTCTTGTAAGGCGAGTCAAGGGTTCCGCTATCTTGGAAAAGCCTTTAATAAACCGTCGATAATAGGCGCACAAGCCCAGGAAGCGCCGGACAGCCTTCTTGTCGGTAGGAGCCGGAAATGTTGCTACAGCGGTAAGCTTGTCAGGATCGGGTCGGACTCCTCTGGCGCTCACTACATGGCCGAGGAACTTGAGCTCTTCATAACCAAAGTGACACTTTTCTGGTTTGAGTGTGAGATCTGCCGATCGAATAGCCTCTAGGACACTACGCAGGCGGTGGAGATGTTGCTCGAACGTTTCAGAAAAGACGACTACATCATCGAGGTACACGAGACAAGTCTGCCACTTCAGTCCAGAAAGTACAGTGTCCATCATTCGCTGGAAAGTTGCCGGTGCTGAACACAAACCGAAAGGAAGTACTCGAAATTCATAGAGGCCGTCGGGGGTCACAAATGCCGTTTTCTCGCGGTCCCTCTCGTCTACCTCGATCTGCCAATACCCGCTTTTTAAATCCAGGGAGGAAAAATACTGGGCACGGCGTAGCCTATCTAATGAGTCGTCGATACGTGGCAGCGGGTACACGTCTTTTTTAGTCACGTTGTTCAACTTCCGGTAGTCGACGCAAAAACGTAGCGTTCCGTCTTTCTTTTTGACTAGGACGACCGGAGATGACCACGCGCTGTTGGAAGGTTCGATGATGCCGTCGTCAAGCATTTCTCGGACTTGCGTTCGAATCGCTTCGCGTTCTTTTGTTGACACGCGGTAAGGTTGCTGGTGTATCGGGCGTGCGTCGTCGTAAGTAATTATCCTGTGCCGAGTGATGGAAGTCTGGCGCACCTTAGAAGAACTGGCGAAGCATGACTGGAATTCAAGCAAGAGCCTCCGCAGTGCTGTCTGATTATCGGACGACAGGTCAGAATTTATATCGATATTGGCCAGTGACGTATCTGCGGGCTCGACTGCCTCAGATGTGAAGCAGTTCCGAACGTTTGCTATTTCGTCTGCAAACGCTAACGAAGTGCCGCGCAAAAGGTGTCGATGTTCGTTACTGAAATTCGTAACAAGCAGTTGAGATCGGCCATTACGAAGCCATATGATACTCCGAGCCGCACAAACACCTTTTGTCAGCAGGTGTTCGAGGTTACTTTCTGCGAGCGCTTCACCATTTCGTAATCCACAGCATGTGACGTCGACTATGACACTGGCTCGTGGCGGGAGCGTTACACTGTCGGCAGAAACGCGAAGAACGTCGGCACGCCGTTGATCGTCCTGCCCGTCGATTGCTCGGTCGACTGAGAAAGTGATACGACACTCTTGGAGATCAATAACAGCCCCATACTCCTGCAGGAAGTCGACACCAAGAATGACGTCGCGGGAACATTCACGTAGCACAAGGCAACTTGCTACGAAGGTAGAACCGCAAATCCGAACTCTACTCGTGCAGGTTCCCAGCGGAGTGACGACGTGGCCACCAGCCGTTCGGATCTGCGAGCCATGCCAGGGCGTGATTACCTTCTTCAAAAGTGTGGCCATTTTCCCGCTTAATATCGAATAGTCAGCCCCGGTATCCACTAAAGCATTAACCGCATAACCGTCAATCAGCACCGGTATATCGAGAGAACGCCGGCCATCCCGTTGAATCGTATCTGCACCCTTTCTTGTTTGCGTCGATCGGAGGTCTTCAGCACGTCGACTGCCAGCGACCTCGCCTCCAAAGGTCGCTTTAGTTAGTTTTCCCGGCGGGGACTGGGGGACCGAGCGCCAGCATATCGCTGGGGCGGAGATGAAAATCGCCTCGGCGACGGTGAGCGCGACTGCCGCCCGGCAGGCGGTGGCACGCGCTGCTGAGCCAGGTAGTCCTCAATGTCCCGGGGTCGCTGGCCATACCGGGGAGGCGGCGAATATGCAGAAAAGCCCCGCAGTCCGAGGCGCCGGTATGGGCACTGGCGGTACAAATGATCTGCTTCACCGCAGTGGAAGCACAGAGGCCGGTGATCTGGAGTGCGCCAAACATCGGATTTCCGAGGGGACGGGCGTCTATCGTCGATGTAATGTACTGGTTGTTCCGAACGATGTGCGACAGGACCGGCGTAAACGAAAGGTGGCGATGTACGTGTATCTTCGCAGTACTGTAGCTGCTGCGCCGACTGGAGGGAAACCGTGGGAGGTGCATGTACGAATAGCGGGGAGAGGAAGCAGGGCGCTTCAAGGCTTCCGCGTAGGTCGCACGGCGGTATTCAGTCGGCACTGCCGTGGTGTTATCGAGAGTCACAGGATCCCGGAGGGCCTGGTGTAACTCGTCCTTTATGATGCTTGCAATGGAGCTCACCGTAGGTAGGGGTGGTGCGGCAGCCTTTTGCAGCTCCTCGCGTACTACAGAGCGAATGAGTTCTCGCAGATACTCGGTGTTGCTCCCGATAGCCGTGAAAACCTGAGCATCGGACGTACTGTTGACTTGCCGCTCGTACAGGGTGGACCGATGCTGAAGCATCTTTTCCATTGTGACGGCCTCGGATAAGAACTCGGCGACCGTCTTCGGAGGGCTCCGTACAAGACCAGCGAAAAGCTGCTCCTTGACTCCTCGCATCAGATGCCGCAACTTCTTCTCCTCCGCCATTCTTGGATCAGCTCGTCTGAACAGGCGCGTCATATCTTCGACATAGGTCGTCACAGTTTCGTTGGGCATCTGGATGCGGGCCTGTATCGCTCGTTCCGCTCGCTCGTGGCGATCAGCACTGGTGTAAGTGTCTAGCAGCCGACGGCAGAATTCGCGCCACGACGTCAGCTGTTCCTCGCGGTTCTGGTACCACGTACGTGCTCCGTCCTCCAAGTAGAAGTACACACGTCGTAGTTTCGCTGCGTCGTCCCATTCGTTCAAGGCAGCCACGCGCTCGAAGTCGACCAACCAGTCTTCGACGTCTTCGAGCACGGTGCCATGGAATGGCGTCGGAACTTGTGGGCTCTCAAGTGTGTAGCGATTCACCATCGTGCTTTCCGTACCGCTTGGGGTGGTTTGAACGGAAGTGCTGGTCATACCGCTCGAAGTGGTACGCACCGTAACGTCCGCTTCGGCTTCGGGAGGCAATCCCCTGATCCTGCGGCTGGCCCGATGCACGGGAGTGTTGACTGGCACTGGGCTTGTGGTGCGACTTCCAGGAGGGGTCTGCAACATTCGTGAGGGCTACCCAGCACCTCCACCACTTGTCACGTCGCTTCAGAGGTCCAGGCAGGGTTTATTTAACGTAGAGTAACAGGGCTCTTGCCAGACGCGTCGGTTGAGCTTGTTCGCCAAAAGGGACAGCGCGCGCACTTCTTCCTTTCGTGGCCTGTGCCTCTGCCTTTGCATATACCCACTACTACAGGTGGCAATATACTGTGCTGATGGATTGGAATGCATGAATTTAGGGTAAGTGACACACATACTTTCGTTTCCCTCGCCTTCAGTTTGTATAGTGCCAGCTTAACATTGTCGCATCCATTTCAAAGCCCAGATTACCTTTAGCAGCCAGGTTCGTAGTGACATCATGTGGATATCTTAAGCAATTGTGCAGAGCTGTTATGCTCGATGTTTTGATGCCATGTTTCATTCTGTGAGCACTGTACATACAATGGCTGTAAAAAAGTTTGGCGGGCCACCCAACATGGCTACGCCACTGAGAACAAGCTTACTTGGTGGGGAAATCCCTTGCTTTTATAATTAATGCTTTCTGTAGCACTGCATTCCACCCTCTTCCACTGTTCTCCATGGAGCTAAGTTTAATTGCAGAGATTGTGCAGTGCGTGCAACGAGCTTCCATATGACAAGATCTGCAGTTCTTCTCAACTTCTCATCAGCATACCGAGATTGCCATGGTACGGTGTAGCATGCACCTACATTGCCAGAAATTTGGCATTTGCAATAAGACAATCAGTCTTTTACCTCAGAGATTAGGTGGAAGATTTGTTCTCCATGTGCTTTACATTCGGATGAAAAACAATTATGGCAAGGTGCAATTGATTATCTGCGCTCTATCCAATGTGGGGAAGAACAGGTGTAAGTTGCCAACACTTGACACCCGTAGAGCCTAACATTGTCACACTGCCCTTATGCAATTCTTACTTTCACAGCAGCAACAAAACAGCCCCTATTCTTCTGCCATTAACATAATGACACACACTCACTCGTATGAACCACAAAAAAGTTAGTATGAATGTGCTTCATGATAAACCAAGACAGACCCGATGTTCAGTTGGCTGTCTCAGAGCTCTGTCAAATCAAATCAAATCAAATTTTATTCATTCATAACATAATGTACAAGATAAGGATACAGAAGGAGGTCCCGTAGTGTAAACTGAAATGGGACCTCCTATGCAATATTACATAAATATTTGATTGGCAACGACAGTAGCAAAGAATAGAATATTACAAATTCAATAATAATGAATACAGATACAAGAAAAAGACGATGTTATCATAAACTATGTGTCATCGATAATAAAATAACATGAAAAGAGAAAAAATAAAACAACAGTTTTGAGGTGAGATGTCAAGTCGAAAAACCAGTATACAGAACAGTGAATGTCACATAACAAGAACTTTTTCAATTCATGGCGAAATTTATGGGTTTTTTTTGGATTTTTTAGAAATTGTAATGCATTCCACAATGATGTCGGCAAAGTGAACTGTTTCTTTGCCATATTAGTTTCGCACTTTGGGCAGAATGAAGTTGTTATGCTGCGCGAAACGAGTTGGGTTAGTATTATAAAGATGAGAAGGAATTATGACAAGAGATCTTCATTAATTAGTTTGAAAGAAAAGTGGCGAGATTGTATTTTACAAGGGCAACATCGAGAATGTTTTTTCTTGAAGTAACTGTTTAGCATTTGTATGTGGGGTGACTTGACGTGATTAATCTACTTGCCCGTTCTGAATGATTTGTAGCGTTTTAGGTGAGTATTGTACGTGTTACCCCGGAGGTTATCAGTAATTAATGTGGGAGTGTACGAACGTAGAATAAGTGAGAGTAGTACCGGTCGTGAAAAAATGAACTGCCCTAAAGAGGATGCGTATTCATGTAGAACTTTTTTGTTAACGTGTTACATGGTTTTTGAAATTTCAAGTGTACGGTCATATTTACACCTAGTATACGCATCTTAACTAGCTGATAATGGGTGGTTATCAATGAAAATGGCGGAATGCACTCTGTGATTTTATTTTTGTGATAAAACACAATGAAATTGAGTTTTTGGGATCTTGGTAAGTCATTATTTTACACCATCCAGCAGTTATGAGGTCACTGTTAAGCCGTTACTACTAGTGATAGATCTTCGTCAAATAATGATTGTGGTGTCATCAGCATATATATGCACAAATGTAGCAGAGCGTGTTACGATCCACGGACCTCTGGGTTATGGGCCCACACTTCCACTGCCTTTGGCCATCTCACCAGAACAAGACTGTCTTTCTGTCAATGTTCTCAACTCATTATTTGTCAACCTACTTTTCGAAGAGCAATAAAGCAGCACCACCCATCTAAAGTTCGTTTTGAAGCACCTACATCACTGCAGACTTGCCCACACGTTTGCCCTTATCAATGCACACAGCTGTAAATATTGCGGCCCGTGTAAAGAGACCAAGCCTTCTGCCACAACGGTGGTGTTTTATCAGATAAGCGACTTCTTTTCTTTGTGCTACCTAAGCAATGTTGTTATCTCACGTGCAACAAAAAGAGAAAATGGCAGTCAGAGAACAACATGAGTGCTAAGAAAGCATCGCTAATTTTTCGAGACCCTGATCGGTTGCTGCTGACAAGTCGTTGCTATACGCTGCACAGGCTGTAGATAACGTCAACCAGCGTTGCAATCGGAAATGTTTTCAGCAATAAACTCCCATATTGTCCCTTTTCTTCCAATAGTAAAGACGAATATTCTGTGTCGAGGGTCATTTCAACACGCACGTTTGAAGAAGGCAGGAGGATACACTCCTACAGAAATACGACAAACTCTCACAGTATTAACCTGCCCAACTAGGCCATCACAATTTCACACAGTACACTGGGCCACACTTGGAACCCGTATTCCGTCATGACAGCTGCACCAAGAGCTTTCCTTGGGCAGAATAACACTTTCTACATTTTCTTAACATTTACGTAGTAATGGTTACAACATTGGCAACACCGGACCCTTCAATTGAATGTGGTGGGCTTAGTTGCGTTTAACCAACTCTTTTGAACATGGTTACACAGTAGCTTTCCTGAATGTGAACACATTGGAGAAAGGTGTGATAAGCACCCTTTGCTACATATTAGCGTGAGACAGCACAGTTCTATGACTGCACTTCCAAGCTGCTGCGCTGCAAGTGGTAAAGACCAAAAGAATTCACCGTCCGAGTATCGATTTCCTGGCAATAAGACGACCTACGAAACGACGTGGACCAATACTAAATGTTCAGAACGATTAAAAAATAATACATAGGGCGACCTGTCTTCCCAGACGCCAGCAGCACTCGCGGCCATGTGTTAACAACGGCTAACGGTCTTTCAGTACTAAGGAGTCGTGTGTTCCAGCGAGCCGATAAAAGTCAACGTCGCTCAAGTGAATGCAGCAAGGGATTTGAGGCCCCGCGCATTTAGCCGCGCCTGTGCCTCTAAGCAGGCACGAAGACTCGAGACAAAAGGTGCGCTTCGGCGCATTGTCTTCCCGTCTTGCCCGCCAGTTCGTCAATGCCGAACGCCGGGGAAGGTAGGAAAAGGTCAAGAACCTCGCGAGGTTCCACGATCGGGCCCTGTAAATACGCACGCGGAACTGCAACGGAAAAATGTGCGGGAAAAAAATTAATTGAAACGCGAGCAAAAAAAATAGACATAAAGTACAAAAGCGGCGACTTTGACAGGCCAGTTTTGCGACAAATACACACAAAAGCAGCGGTCTCCGCCGTTTTGTTGTTGTGTAGCCGTTGGAAACGCTCTTTGGGCCAGTCGTGCGTCGCCGCGTTCGCTACGACCGCTTTCTCGGCGCATTCGGACATCTTGGCCAGACAAAGAAAGAAAGAAAAAAAATCCGGCAGATCCCACGCACTGTGGAATCGATGTAATGCGAAGCAGCCAGAAAAGAGCTGCATACATCGCTTTGTTTATTTTTGAGCCAAATGAAATCATTCGTGCCATATCATCTAGTTCACCATATATCGCATGTTGCCATGCCGCGTGCATGCGCAATGTGGTATATACCGTGCCAATGAAACGTATATTCTGGTAATACACTGCATGACTGGTCATTTATGTTCATCACACCTCCTGTCATGCCATACCAATTTCGGTATATATTCAGTTATCTAAACGGCCGGAAGCGCACCATAACAGTGTCATGTAAATCATACCGTACATGACATGCAGAACATAATTCGCATGTTAGGACCCGTCATTTATGCTCGTCATACAGTCACATCGCACAATACCAATTTTGGTGTATATCAAACGAGCAAAGTGGCCGCGAGTCCACCATGAGCGTGGCGTGTAAATTATGCCATACATGACATGCATGTCATGGTTTTCATGTTACCACCTGTCATTTATGTTCGTCATACATTCGCGTCACGCAATGCCAATTTTGGTGTATATCAAGCTAGCGAAACGGCCGCGATCGGACAATGAGTGTGGCATGTAAATCATGCCGTAAATGATATGCATATCATAATTTTCAAGTTACCACCTGTCATATATGTTTGCAATACAGTCACGTTGCGCAATACCAATTTTGGTGTATATCAATCGACCGAACGGCCGCGAGCGCATCGTGAGCGTGGCATGTAAATCATGTCGCACATGACTTGCCTGTCACGATTTTCATGTTACCACCTCTTATTTACGTTCGTCATGCAGGCGCGTCGTGCAATACCAATTTTGGTGTATATCAAGCCCGCGAAACGGCCACGAATGGGCCATGAGCATGGCATGTAAATCATGACATACATGACATGCATGTCATGATTTTCATAATACCACCTGTTATTCATGTTCTTCATACAGTCACATCGCGCAATACCAATTTTGGTGTAGATCAACCTAGCGAAACGGCCGCGAGTTCGTCACGAGCGTGGCACGTAAATTATGTCGTGCATGACACGCGTGTCATGATTTTCATGTTACCACCTTTAATTTACGTTCGTCATACAGTCGCGTCGTGCAATACCAATTTTGGTGTATATCATGCCAGCGAAACGGCCGCGAATTCACCATGAGCGTGGCATGTACATCATGACATACATGACATGCATGTCATGGTTTTCATGTTACCACCTGTTATGTTCTTCATACAGTCACATCGCGCAATACCAATTTTGGTGTATATCAACCGAGCGAAACGGCCGCGAGTGCGTCGTGAGCGTTGCATGCAAATTATGCCGTGCATGACACGCGTGTCATGATTGTCATGTTACCACCTCTAATTTACGTTCGTCATACAGTCGCGTCGCGCAATACCAATTTTGGTGTATATCAAGCCAGCGAAACGGCCGCGAATGCACCATGAGCGTGGCATGTAAATCATGACATACATGTCATGGTTTTCATGTTACCACCTGTTACTCATGTTCTTATAGTCACATCGCGCAATACCAATTTTGGTGTATATCAACCTAGCGAAACGGCCGCGAGTGCGTCATGAGCGTGGCATGTAAATCATGACGTACATGACACGCGTGTCATGATTTTCATGTTACGACGTGTCAGTTATGTTCGTCATGTTGAAATCTCATCATACCAGTTTTGGTGTATATGAAATTAACGGAATGGCCGCAAGAGCCCCAAGGCCGTGGAATGTAAATCATGCTGTTCATGACATGCATGTCATGATTTTCATATTATGACCTGTCATTTATGTTCGTAATACGGTCATGTTATTCCATACCAATTTTGGTATGCATCCGATTAACGAAACGGCCAGGAGAGCACAAAGTCGTAGGCGGCTATATAGATAGATAGGTAGATACGCTCAAACTCGCAGAAGTTCGCTAAGAAATGCTTCGCGTTTAAAACCACGACCTCCTCTATAAACTTACGACCTGCTCATACCGCCGCTCCCCGTGTCGCCAGATTTGCTTTTGCATGTTTGCTTTTTTTTTAGTTCTCCAAAGTGCCGCAGCACGCCTTGGCGCCACAACTTACCCCCATCCCTGCAGCCGCCAAGCCGCTGTTCTGCTTGGTGGGCGCGTGCGTTCGCTTGACGTTGTGGCACTCGAAGGCTATCGCTTGTCACATCTATCTTTAATAGAAAAAAAGTAGAGCTGGGCAATTGACGTAGTGCACAGGACGTATAACCAACGTGTAGCGAGAGCGACGGAGTGGATATCGAGGGATGGCTAGCGCAGCCGAGGTAAACAGCCGATTTAGGTGGCTTGGTGAAATTCAAATTGATACTTGAGGGATAAAACGGAATTGGCGTGTGCAAGACGGGTAAGAGATCATTGCGAGAGGTCTTTACCCTGCAGTGGACACAGAATAGTCTGGTCATGATAATGACATCGGATATTTCACCCCTGCATTGAGATATTTGAAACTTGTTGGATATCTGGGAGACTGTCTGGTCCAAAAAGCAGTGTTTACTGGATCCTCGGGCAGTACTTTGCTTTGAGCAGGGCTGAATTTTAGCAAAACAGCCATTTGGGCTAGTTGGTAACGGTTCATATCTTAAAGCAAATAGGCGCACTATGGGAACAAGGACAAAAGGAAGGAACCGACGACACAAAGCGCACTATGCGCTTTGTGTGCGCTTTGTGTCGTCGGTTCCTTCCTTTTGTCCTTGTTCCCATAGTGCGCCTATTTGCTTTAAGATATGGCTGAATTTTAGTTCTGCCAGTTTTTGCAGATGTAATGCTGATGGACTGTAGGAAAAGCGTGGGTGCTAGGTAGAATGTGCATATATATGTATATTCCCTTATGTTCTTGGATGTACTGCTCACTTTTTTTACTAGAGGTATTGTTGATTGCACTGTTAATGTTTTTGTGCACTAAGAAATTGCATTTTGCAGGTCTCAACATTTTCGTTGCAGATTAGATTTTCCTGTATTGGTATCTGATGCTTCAAAAGCAATGTTTGGACTAGATTATTATTTACTACTGGTGCTGCAGTGTACCATTGATTCTGGGAATAAGACATTCGTTTGAACCATACGCTTACTTATCTTTTTCTTGCCATTGTAAAGTGTGAATACAGTCACTTACAAATGTTTTTGAGCGTTAAAACTTGTAGGAAAATTCCAATTTTTAGCACTGAGCAAGCAATTTATGCACATAAATTATAGCGGTCAGGGACTTGTCTGCTAAGCATTTTATTGTAAGGGTGAAGGCATCAGGTGAAATGAAATTTCGTTCTTCAATCTCATGCCACAGAGGCTTTTGATGTGGCTCAGTACAGCATCACACGCATGATGTGCATTGGCGTGCGCAGGGTTCTCTGGGGGGGCGGGGGGGGAGGTGGCGAAGGCTCATTGCGGTGCCCCCCCTCCCTATTAAGTCAATGTATTGGGCAGATTTTGCGTCCCCTCTTCTTAGGTGACTAAGGGGGGGGGCTCCCTGCCCTCCCTCTGCGCACGCCTATGATGATGTGAAGGAAACAAGTGGCAGCTGAAGCCTCAGGCAGCATCATGGAATAGTACATTATTGGTGGGAAATACCATGTGGGTTAATGCTAAAAGTTCGTGGAATATAACTAGGGACAGTACAAAGTGATTTAGGCAGTTAAAAAGCATGCTTTAGATTATAAATGAAACTCGCGTTTCTATACATCGTTATTCCTATGATGGAAAGTACGCAAGAGCTGTTGTCTCGTAACGCTTTGTATGTGAATGCTCCAGCAGTAAAAGCGTGGTCGCATCGCCGGTGTGAGACGCGGCAACCGGTGTGAGACGCGGCAATGCCAGCGACGCTCGAACAGAGGCCATAACTGCAATAAACTGTGTGATAATATTTGTATGTGCGCGAAATTGCTGTAACAACGTTATGATAATCCGCCGGTTTTGTCGCACGCTTCCATCGTTAGACGTTCGCTAGACCCAAAGCACCCTGACGATAGCACAACTGCGCCCTTCTGTCGTCATCCGTGTACGGTATGACAACGATATACTTGAAGGGCGACAGGCAGGTCATGAAAACTTACACGGTCATCGCATGCGTCGTTCGTACCGTATGTCGTCTTCAATTGCGTCGTAGAAACTTCGGTTTCAACTTCTTACAAGCTCGCACCGTCTCGCCCACGAACGAATTATTTTTGCGGCTGCTAGACAGCGGCTAGGTAAGGCGCCGCTGCACAAAAAAAAAGTGAGGAAATAAGGCTTACGTACTCTGGCTTATGTGTCGCATATTGCTTCCCACGTGAAATGGGATGCGAATTCCCAGCTGGAAATCGTGTTTCCAGCCTGGTTTTCAGCTGGAAATGGCTCTTCAGGCTGGAAATTTTCCACTCCCAGCTGGAAATACAATTTCCAGCTGGGAATGAAACCCATTCCAGGCTGGAAATGGTATTTCCAGCATGGATATGGAAATAATTCCCGACTGGAAAGCCATTTCCAGCTTGACGTTTCCAGTTCCAGTTGGGAAGTTATATTTCCAGCTGGAAATCTTTCCAGCTTCAGTTGGGAAATAATTTGCTCAGCATGAAATTTTCTTGTTTGAGCGAGGAAGTGGTGTAGTTGACAAAAGGAATTCCAGCTGCCCAAAGGTTGATCTGCATACAATTAAGTGATAGCAGATTAAGTGTATAATGCAGACCGTGCATTTAGACATGACTTAGAACAGTGGTTATCAAATGGGGTCCGCGAGGTCATTCTTCGGGGTCTGCAACACCCAATTAAGCTTGCAAAAAAAGAGAGAGTTTTTTGAAGGCCCACTATGTCCCGTGACAGCGGCCCCTTCTGGTTTTTGGTATGCTTCACTGCATTACATTTGTGCAGTGCGACGGAGCTGACTTATGTTTCTCCTTCATGAGGTGGCTGTTAAGTTTCTGTTGCAGTTTTCTACGACATATGCGAGCATGCTTTTTCCAGGCTTGCATATTTGAAAAACAAACTTCGCGATAAAGAGGTTGAATGTGGCTGCAGGCTAGAGAACTTATTGACAAGTTGTTCAGATCGCATTGACGTGGCACTTTTGCCTGACCATTCTTTGCCACGTAGAAATAAAAGGCACCTATTTCACACGCTGCATATTGCGTATAACCCACCCACCCCCTCTTCCTCTGACTGCAAGGGGTCCCCCTGAAACATCCATGTCTGAGAACCACATTGAATATTCACATGGCACATAGGATACATTTTACAACCGTGATCTTCCGCACCCCGTACGGCTGGGTTGCAAAAAAATTGAAAAATATGTATGGCTGGGGTAACACGCACTTTTATTTGACCTTTTCAGTAGTCGTGCGCCCGGTCGACACGGCATTACAAATATGTTACAACTGTATACGCCCAACCAAGTGCTTGCTCAGTTCATCATTGAGCCGTTGCGCCAATAGCTAGTGTTTAAACATAGTAGTTTCTTCCTTGTGAAAAGGGGCATTCTTTTCAGCATTCGCCATTGACTGCCACGATCGAATAGCAGTGAACTTTGCTAACTTGCTCCCTCCGACGCCGCGGCCCTGAAAACGCCGCACTCTATGGCACTGCCGCGATGTTGTTGGCGTCTCAGTAGCACTATTCTCGTATCATTTCTCGGTGACTTATGACTTAATGCTAATAATACCTACTCTAATATAAGTACAGCGTACAAAAGTTATGTTTCTTTTTTTAAGGTTAACACCATTAAAGACAGCGGTCCGATAGACCGCATAAATTATTATGTCGCCGCAGTCAGCCACAGTTTCGTACAGCACATGGCGGCTAGTCGTGGTGATATTGGTGATATCTGTGCGTGTGTGTGCTCGGTGTTCGCTACTCTAGGGATTTCCTTGATGAATATCTGTGCGACAGTTACATGGAATAGTTCTTTGTGGTCAGGTTTATCTCTGGAAAGTGTTACAGTGATGACCAGCATGTTCGAGCGGTTTTTATTGCTTTACTGTGTGCGCGTCTTGGATACACCAGCGCCCGATCAAGGGACACGCGATTTTCTCAGCTCTAATTGTTCCATTTGGAGGTAAGTTGCACTTATATATTTCAAGTATAAGTGAACGTTTGTCTCGAATGTTTGTGGGCTTCGTTATCACGATGTCATGTTACCTGGCTGCGTGTAATTTTACATATGCGCGAAGTACACTACAGGCCGGTTTGTGTAAGCAGCCTTTGTCTCCAGTAGCCCTGTGCCGTGCAATGCTTGTGCCTACTGGTGCGCATGCGTTATGCAACAAACGCGAGTAATTACATATGTTCGAGTGACTCATTGGACGCCTATTCGAGTAGTTTAAGGTCGATATAAATAATCGTTACATAGCACCTACAGTAGAACCGCAGTGCTCATCAGATCTTGTTCACCTTGCTTTGCACTGCATTGACTTTGTATTGTGGTACTGCTTTTGAAAGCTGTATTGATGCTGTTCATGTTATTTGGTAAAACTATAATTTTGCTAGAATTGCGTTTTATGGGTCATTGTGGTTTTGATGTTTGCTCATTATGTATAATATTTTTTTTTCAGGTGGTGTACGAGGATATGAGCAAACTCATTCTACATCTCGAGATATGTTCTAACACTTGCTACAAGCGTTCAAATAAATGCTGTTAAATTTCACCGCCATGTTCTTCGACTGTGTGCAGTTCACTGGACAAACAGGTCCTGTAGGAACCATGCTAAGACGCATGCGATAGCCGCGAGGTCAAATCTGGAAACTCTTCCATTTCGCTGGGAATGAAGGATTCCAACTAGAAATTTTGCCATTTCCTGCTGGAAATATTTGCTGAAATATTTCCATTCCCAACTGGAAATATTTCCATTCCCAGCTGGGTTATGGAACCTGGAAATTTTTCCAGGCTGGAAATTTTCCCATTTCCAGCTGGGAATTTTCCAGCCTGGAAAGATTTCCAGGTTTCATAACCCAGCTGGGAATGGGAATCATTTTCACCTGGGTTTCGTTTGCCTGCACTTAGATGGGGACGCAAAAGCGCTCGCACAGAGATTGAGATCCGGTAACGAACTTCCCGGCCCTCCACCACGGTGCGTCTCACACCCAAATGTTGCTTCGAGACGTTAAATCAGTGTATTGCTCGATCCACGCGTTAGAGACTACAAAAACAATGAGAGGAACGCGCACACACGAGTGCACCACAAGTCGTGCGTCGCCTGCTATGGGGAAAGTTGTGGCGGCACCTGGCGGTACTCCCTACACGGCAATTTTTAGCTCCACACGCCTCCGTAGGGATGGCGCCGGTGAGCAGTCGTAAGTTTATAGAGGAGGTCGTGGAAAAAACCCGCGCCGCACAGACGCGCCGATGAACGCGCGAAAGAAAAAAGAAAGAAAACCCGAGCCCGCGGCAACGCGTTCTTCTTTTTTTTCCCGCGCGCGCCGCTTCGACACGAGAGTTGCATTAATGAACGCGACTCACACAGTGGTACCGGTAGAAACAAGGGCGCTAGCGTGGATACGTACTAGGCACGGCTTGATCGAGAAACAACGGCAACACCGACGCGGCGTCCAACGCGGGAGTCGAAGCAGAGAGGGCCGCCATGTTGGTTGTTTGCGAAGTAGGGAAAAGCCGGCACGGCGTGCGCCGTTCGTCACCGCGAAAAAAATGGCACCGCATGCGCGCACGTTGGCGCGAAATTCGACGTTGGAACATGGCAAATATTGCCGACATAATATTTTGAGAAGGTTAGACATCGCGAGACATGTTATACTTACCTAATAGACAGATTGGTAGCCCTCTTGATTGCAGGAACACTTTCTGGAACAACCGCAGAGACGAAAGAAGTGGCGGAAAACAAAGCGATTCAGCTTACATTTTGGCAGGCGCGCAGTACGCTTCGCTAAGTGTCGATTACGATAGTGTTCAGCATGGTTGGAATAGTGGTGTGGAAAATACGACAGAACGGAAAGCAACGCCAAGATGTATAAGTTGAAACAGTGTTCTTTTTTTTAATCTGTTAAAATAATAATCTGGGGTTTAACGTCCCAAAACCACGATATGATTATGAGACACGCCGTAGTGGAGGGCCCCGGAAATTTCGACCACCTTGGGTTCTTTAACGTGCACCTAAATCTAAGTACACGGGCCTCAAACATTTTCGCCTCCATCGAAAATGCAGCCGCCGCGGCCGGGATTTGATACCGCGACCTTCGGGTCAGCAGTCGAGCGCCATAACCACTAGACCACCGTGGCGGGGCTTTTTTTTTTAAATCTGTTATCACGTGTACAGCGGTCATAGTTTGTCGGGACACTGCAGCGGAGGCCGGCTTGCAGTAGACGATTCCGATTGTAAGCCTGGATATGTTCCGAATAAGAGGCATGCATCCATATGTGTGCGCAATGTTCCTCGTCAGGGGGGGGGGGCAAAAAAACCACAGCATATCCACGGGGTGAATATTGATGATGAGTGGGGCGAAGCTCTCGTACGGCAGGATCTTGGCGGCGGCGTCGCGCAGCTTCACGCCAGTACATGATCAACGACGTGAGATCGGGCCGGTTTATACTAAAGGGTCGATGAGAGTCATGGCGAATTGCAGCTCACTTTAATTTTACATGTACGCTGTGAATTTTTATTGTTTAATCACGCACAGGAGAAATCTCACCAGGCACTACCTTGGAGGTAAATGGCTGCTAATGGGGAATGAGAGGCAGAAGAAGTCGGCTTTTACCTAACATTTACACTTCTACTTCTACTAACGTTTCGTACTGGAACATGCCAATGGCTGCTAATGGGGAATGAGAGACAGAAGAAGTCGGCTTTTAGTTAACGCGCACGCTGCCAATTTTTTATTGTTCAACAACGCACAGGAGAAATCTCCCACCGGCACCACCTTGGAGGTCAAGATCTGGTACTAGCGTTAAGACTGGTTACGCACTACGACGGGGACGAACGGGCCGCTTTAAGGGGCTTCGCCCCTAAAAGTTCTTCGCAGCACCCCCCCCCTTCCTACAGAGGCGTAGCCAGAAACTTTTAGGGGCGAAGCTCCTTATGCCGTGGGTCTGTCCATCCTCCGTTTTGTAGCGTTGTAGTAGCCACCTCTATCTCGTGAGAAGCGCGCGTTCTGGTATGCAGTAGCACGTGGCAGTAGAAGAAGAAGACGACGTTGCCGAGTGAGACTCTCGTGCGTGTTTGCCATGTGTGGCATTCTTTCTTCTTTACTGCGCGCGTTCTGGTATGCAGTAGAAGAAGACGACGTTTCAGAAGTAACGCGCCATGAGGCTCCCTCACGCTTTCTATTTAGCTCGGAGTCGCGAGATGGAAGACAAGGCTGCGGAACGGAGGGCACGGAAGGCGGCGGCAGCGCGCGCCTCGCAGACAGAATCCTGAGGTGAGAGCCCCGCGACGCCGAAGGTGCACGTCGACGGCCGCGAAGCAGATTCCGCCGTTCGAGCCCGCCCAAGCCGAAGCTGCTCGACAAGCTGCACGGCTGCGGCGAGAAGACCCCGCCGTTCGAGCCCGCGAGGCACGAAGCTGCACGGCTGCGGCGAGAAGAACCCACGCCGTTCGAGCCCGCGAGGCCGAAGCTTCTCGACAAACTGCACGGCTGCGGCGCGAAGACCCCGCCTTTCGAGCCCGCGAGGCCGAAGCTGCTCGACAAGCTGCACGGCTGCCGCGCGAAGACCCCGCCGTTCGAGCCGCGAGGCCGAGCTGCACGGCTGCGGCGCGAATCGGATCTTCAAAATGTGAAGGACCGTGAAGCGGCGTGAAAGCGCGCGTACCGGCAGGCAGAGCCCGAGGCTGTGCGAGCACGTGAAGTGGCTGCAAAACGCATCAGGCGGGCTCTGCCCGAAGGCGCCGACGCCCGCTTCCAGCGGGACTTCCTTGATAACAGTTGCGCCCATAGTTGCGGTGTGGGCAACAATTGTGGTTCTCAAACAATCTATCACAATATCTTCCATCAAGAAGGACCACGCTCGCTCCAATGCCATCGCCGTGCTGCAGCGAGAGTTAGCTTCGCCCCACTCATCAGCATACACCACGTGGATATGCTGTGATTTTTTTTCGGGGGGGGGGGGGGGTTTCAACCATACTTTATGTATGTTCGTGCGTGTGCTTGTATGTGTGCGTGTATATATACGCAAGAAAAATGGAAAATTTTCGGGGGGCTTTGAACCCCCAACACCCCCCCCCGCCCTGGCTACGCCCCGGCCCTCAATGTATGGGGCAGACTTTGCCCCCCGTCCCTCTTAGGTGATTATTGGAGGCTTCTGCCCTGCCTAACAGACAAACATTCGTCAAAACCTCTTACCCTCTCACGCCAATTTGGTCTACACCAAGCTGAGGCGATGACGAGAGCACCGAGACGTAGGCAACTGATAGATAGATAGATAGATAGATAGATAGATAGATAGATAGATAGATAGATAGATAGATAGATAGATAGATAGATAGATAGATAGATAGATATCGATAGATAGATAGATAGATAGATAGCTAGATAGATAGATAGATAGATAGATAGATAGATAGATAGATAGTATAGATAGATAGATAGATAGATAGAAGAACGCTTAAATGGGCCCAGGGTTCGCTAAAATACTTCGCATTTAATAACCTGTAAATTACTAGTACCTTAATTATAGTGTTGCGTAAAAACCAATAGAATCAACTCATGCACACTAATAAATTGTGCGCACTAAAAGTTCTGAGCGATATTTTCGCAATACTTGTGTAATACGTGCACTGCTGTTACACTGCGCATAAACGCCTTTCCGGAAGATGGCCTCTTACCTTAGTAGGCACGGGCGAACATAGGCGTGCGCAGGGTTCCCAATCAGGGGGGGGGGCGAAGGTTCATCGCAGCGCCCCCCCTCCACACCCTACTAAGTCAATGTATGGGGCAGATTTTGCGCCCCCCCCCCCTCTTAAGTGGACTAGAACGGTCAATGTACGGGGCAGATTTGGCGCCCCCCCCCTTTAGGTGATTAGGGGGGGCGGCCGCCCCCCCCTGTGCGCACGCCTATGTGGGCGAATATTCGAGCGCTTCGAATATCCCAACGACTGTTACAGTATTCGAATTCGCTTCGACCCCAATTTAAGTTATTCGAAATTTCAGGGTACTTGCAATAAAGAAATGGATTTTACCACATGATTTGACAAAGTGACCGTATGTAGCCCCCCTTAACAGCCCTTGAAAAGGTGGTTTCACTGCAGCTTGGGGCGGCCGCTATGCTGTGACAGCACCCATGGAAAATCCGCAATGCCGCGAAGCCCCAGTTGAAGAATAAAACATGTATTACCAGCAAGTCGATTACTTATTTCTTTAAGTTTAAAGTTAGCTACGCTAGCTTATGTGCGCTGTGTATAGAAATTTTAGAGCGCGATGTATTTTACCGCTTGTACCTTGCGCTTTATTACTATTGGCCTCGAGGCCCACCACTGGAAACGACGGCGCCACCGTCGGCGTGACGTGCTTGGCAGGATCACGTGGTCTGAGCGGCCGCGTCGGCTGCTTGTGGCGCACTGCCCGCGTGCTTTGAAAACGATTTCAAGTCCCACATGCGCTGCGGTGTGTTCAAATTCGGAAGTTCTCTCTCATTTCTGCTCGAGTGAAGCCATTGTAATAGAGTAGCTGCCTCCGTAGGCGACGAACATGGGGCTCTACCGCTCGGTGCCGCAGTGCCGCGCTTACGCAAAGGAGCCCAGTGTCTGCCTGCACGCGGGACAAAAAACAGCGTGAAGCATGGGTTGTAAAGCTAAGAACCGGCAAGTAGTCATCCGTACGAGTCTTGTGTGCAACAAGCACTTCCGCGGCGAAGACTTTTGTTACTGCGTCGGGCCTGCGATGTTCGGTGAGTAGCAGACAGCGCGCACTGAGACGATGGCTCGCGCGCGCTTCCCGCCGGCAAATGATGCTTATCTGCCACAGGATGGTAAAGCGCTACCTTTTACCACGTGCGATGCCATCTCAGAACCCTCCAATGCGACCTCTTGATCGTCGACCCCGTGCTCAGCGTCCACAAAATCGGCTGCAGATGCGCAAGTCATGTTTAGATACGTTAAATTTAAAAAACCCCACAGGGTCCCTTATGCATTCGTTAAAGATGACTAGAAGGCGAAAGCCATCTTCTTCTTGTCAGTCGATGTACTGATTCTCCCGCGCCCCCTCCAAAAGCGTTCTGCACCTAACGCGGTTTTGCACGGCCTCCGTGACCGATCCTGGAGGCAATGCAAAGCGACCATGACGTGTGAATACGTCATCATGTGACGTAACATTATGTGACGTCATAATGACGCTACATATTTTGGCGATCTGTGACGTCATATGGTGACACCATCACGTGACGATTATTTTTTGCATCGCTCGTGTTGGCGCCGCCGACGCGGGACGCCGAAGGGCAACCTTCCCATTTGATGAGGCATGCATTGCTTCATAAGCTACATAAATTTTCATTGCCTCCATGAGCGGCCCACCGATGATCGGCCCACCGGCCAACCCCATGTATTTTCTTGGAGCCTTATTTATTTACGTGGAAAAGATGCCACCCTGTTGGCGTTAGACACGACACTGCTGCCAAAATTGCTGGGGTACACGCCAAATAATTACTATCCTGCTTTGCGGCTGCTGGTTGCTGCAATAAGTTCTATTTTATTCACCGCTATTTCAAGTTCATGTGGGTCCTAGTTCACAGCCGACGTTTGCAGAACAAATCCGGCAAACGTTACTGTATTTTCTTTCTTTTCTAGGCGTCGCATGCTGCTACATGCTCGGTCTCGTATAGACTGGTTCTTCTTCCACCAGCAATCTCGAAGTGGTGAAGCTTTGGTCTATGAATTTTTTGATGACAGAGAGCGGCAAGTTCACTGGAATGCAAACGGAACGATAATTAAGGAGCATTGAAAAGAGGCGTCGCATTTGCTCACGTTTTCTGTGAGCACCAAACGAAACGAATGCGCTGAATAAAGAAACAGAAGCAAGCGGCATTTGCCCGCTGAGAAGACCGATCAATACGCAGTGCGAGACAACTTGTCAAATGACATTGAAAACGTACCCGAATTTAGACCGAAAAAGAAGAAAAAAAAACACTGAATCGTCGGGACCGCAGATCACAAAGTTGCCATGCGCACCGAAGCCGCAGTTGTAAGGAAATTGTTTTTGAACTGCTCTGATAGGCGTGCCCGCGCAACAGTAGTTGTTTGTTTACTCACAAATTCTCATATTTTTGCGGCGTAAAGTTCACAGCGCGGTGCCAAAACGCGATCGTAGCAAAGCGAAACCATCAGTACGAACATACATGCCAGATGCTCATACATGCAGAGGCACCATCAGTCGTCGCGAACCCGTGCGATCGCTTGCTTGAGGCTTCTTTCTGTTATGCTCCGTTTGGTTATACAGGCAGTCTACTCTAACGAGATATTTCACATAGTCTGCACTCAGCGAGTGACTACCTTTCACGCAAGAAGCCGGTTCAGGGGTCTCCAACGCGGTGATAGCGTGAAGCGGGTGCTCGGGTTTTCTGCAAAGAGACAGCGACTGTAGACTATCTTGTGCTTTGAGTTCGTCGAAAATGATTATTTTGACAGTACAGAACACAGCTCATTTCGAAAGTACTTACAGAAATGCCCTGGAGGGCTTCCGCGAGGCGTTTTTGTAGAGCGCCGACAGCAAAACCTATGGGGAGCGCGCCGGCGGTATCCTGCCTAGCACGCAATCGAGGCGCGTCCGATAGAGGGCGACTCCGTAACTCCTCGAGGCCAATAGTCAAATCCTGGAACTAATTTGCTTCCACTTCACATATCGATGGATAACATAATAATACCTGGGGTTTAACGCGTCCCAAAGCAAGATATGATTATGAGAGACGCCGTAGTGGAGGGCTCCGGAATTTCGACCTCCTGGGGTTCTTTAACGTGCACCTAAATATAAGTACACGGGCCTCAACCATTTCGCCTCCATCGAAAATGCAGCCGCCGCGGCCGGGATTCGAACCCGCGACCTTCGGGTCAGCAGTCGAGCATATCGATGGAGGCGAAATGTTATAGAGGCCCGTGTACTTAGATTTAGGTGCACGTTAAATATCACTAGGCGGTTGAAATTTTCAGAGCCCTTCACTATATACGGCGTCCCTCGTAATCATATCGTGGTTTTGGGACGTAGAACCCCGACAGTCATTGTCCGCTTCATTCGAAAAAAAAGTGACTTTCGTAAATGCATGGTTTCAGTTCTTCAAAATGCTAATTTTCCTTTACACTATGTGATACATACTATTCGAACTTTAGATACGAAATTATTCGGCCACATCACTATTCGCGTTGAATTCTCTTGGAACCTCAAATTTAATATTCGTAGAGTGCACGTATGTCCCCTGACACACAGGCGCTCCTTTATGTAAGGGGACATTTACCGCAAATGCGCAGTGACACACGACAAGGAGTATCTCCCTCCCAGAACGGTTCCCGCATGTACTTCAAGAACGTAAGGGGCGTTCTCCTCGCACACAGGGTACACAACCTCAGCGACGCAGCCTTTCAATGAAGCTTCTCTGGGTGCGGCTGTTCCACCGTGCTCTCTTTCGCTCTTTCGGGAGAGTCCGATCTGCAAATTAAAAACATGGCTGATCCCTCCGTCATACAGGAATCGGTATAACACGAGAGTGAAACGTGTCTTCACAGAAGTAGTGCTTATTGTGTAGTGATATATGGGAGCATGTACAGTATATATCTATTCGTGTTTGGCGGCTATAGCACCCGTTTGACGTGGATGCACCCATGTTGACGCCTCCATCGGGACGACTGACGCCCATGATCATGATTAAACCGTTGTGCTATAGCTGAAGTTGTGAACATATATTTGGATACAGCGAATCGTGAATTCCACGTAAATACGACATCAACAAGCTCATAATCAACACTGGTGCTCGATATACACTTCTTCAAAGCGTTGTCAATTAAGGAGAGAAACGGCACGGTGTGCGCTTTCTGGAAATGGGTGACCGACGCCTGTGCTCATGCATACACTACCACACTGCGCTTCAGCAACACGAAAGGCAGAGGTTCGTAGCCTGAGCCGTCAACGCATACGTGCCGCTGGCCTCTGTCTCACTCCACCAAAGCACGACATTCGCCCGTCGAAATCGCGTCCTTTCTGCAACGCGTATTGCAGCAGTTTTGTTAGTCGGTGCTCTCGCAATCGAAGCAGTCGGGCGGCGGAGAAATCCCGTTGGTGCACAGACACGGAAGCACCAGTATCTATTAAGGCTAGAGTATACTGTAACGCCCTCGATACACAACACTTTGTCCCTTAACATGACGACAGGCAGAAGAATCTGTAAAGATGACCGTCCTGCGGCCTGACCTCCATCGGTCGCACCAGCTAGTTTCCCAGCTGGGGTGGTGTAGGCGGGCAGCATGGTGATGGAGATCGACGCGTCCGGGTTGGGGGCGGAGTCAGGCTGCGGTCAGACACCGGAGACGCATCCCTGGACGTATTCCCGAGGTGGCAGACGAAAAGGTACAGATGGGGCAGGTGGTTGCCAGGGTGCGGCGTCTTGCATCCGAAGCGGATACGCACGGTCTCTTGCAGTGCGTTGCGGACGACGTCTGCAGTACCTCGAGATGTGTTTTTGAACACCACAATTGAAGCAGACAGGTGGGTTGCGGTTGGTTCTCGTTGTTGTAGGACACAAGGCCTCCTATCACGTAATCGGAGGACACACGCCGAGGCGGCACGTCCTGTCGACGCGTAAAAGTCGTCACTTGAGGCTGTGTCATGGCGCTCTCCATATGGACGTCATCGCAAACTTGACGGTTGGTGTATGCAGGTCGCGACCAGGAGACTGGTACTTCCAGATAGCGCTCATCCAATGCACATTGGTGACACACGCGGTTAGTATCTCCGCCTTGAATGTGAGCCATACCTTTGAAGAATCGCCCCGGGCAGAAAGTGATTTTGCCTGGGACGCGAAGTCCACATTCGTGGAGTTGGCGGCGAACTGTTGCGACCTGTTGGAGTGTGTTCAGTTTTGGTTATCGTGGGTGAACAGGCGTTTCGAACTGAATTTCACCGTACTAGCACGCGCTACTCATGACGTAATTCTTGGCATCGACTTTTTGCGAGACCTGTGGAGGCGAGATTAGACTGCAGAGCTGGTGACAATTTCCCTGGGAACTGATATACTACCGCATGCTTTTGACAAAATGCCATCTCATCGAGTTGAGGTATTTCCGTGTCCAATGATGTGCTTTTGACTGCGGAAACAGCAAAGTTTGTTCCAGTGACTTTATCTCGCCCGCGTGAAGGTTTGTCCTGTGAACTGATTGAGCCAGACTATTCTAACACGCTAAGAGCCTTATTGGCCGCGAGATCGAGCGGAGTCGCCGCCTGGCGGCTACTGGCTGAAGCTCACGTAGTGTGGATTCTTCCCTGCGTCGTCTGCTAGCCACGTCGTGTTTGCAATGAGCGAGTACGGCATGCACGTTCTCAAAGGGCGGTGTGTTCTGTTGTGTTAGCGCGAGTTTACTGCTCGTCCGTATACCTAACATGGTGTACATAAGCAAATGGGCTTGCTCGGCTGCATGCGCATTGTAATAATCAGTGAGTGCGACTTTCGAGAGGGCTGTGTACTGGTGTCCTACCCTTCGTTCGCAAGAATCATTTCAGTGTTGGTTGCCGCTTTCTGGTTTAAGAGCATCATAAGTGCGCTTGGCATAGCCCCAAACATGAGGAGCATTAATAGTGTGTAAAGGCAACGTTTTAGCGACTCGTAGGTAAACAAAAACGAGGCTCTAGGCCATGCACTTTCGCGTTGTTTTTATGTGTATAACTGCGGCCACTGTAGTTCATCGGTTATGCGATGAGCTTTAGTTGTGCTTAAGATGTCCTCATTTATTGTACGGTCGTGGTCCCGCTAAAGCGAAATATTTCTATCAGTGAAGTCTGACACTTCGGTACTCAAAACTGTCCCTAAAAAAACAGACAATAGAACAACCATGGCAGTGATAAAAACGAAGTTGCCGCGCGCAATTTTAACTTGGGGCAAGATTTACGCAGAACCACCCGTGTGCTTAGATTTAGGTACGCTTTGAAGAACCCTGATGTTCAAAATTAATCCCGACGGCATGCCTTACATTTCGGTCGTATAATTTCACGCAAAACTTCATGCTTCTTTTTACATTATCTTGAGCGTTTGTGTGGAGTGTTATAAATTGATGGAAGGCAGCGGACATTATTTGTTTAAAAAAAGACACTTATCCATAACATACCGGACATTTGTTCCATCACTGTCATGCATGTAATCAATCGATGAAAGCTCTGTGCTAAACTTTTACCTTTTTATTCTGTTACTGGAGCAAGAACAAGTGCGTACGCGTTGAACGTCTCCGTGGCGTTAAAGCGCTGTCGATCACATAGCTTTCCTGACTAAACTTATCAACAGTCCTACATTTCATGGAAACTGAACAATAAAAAATGCGTATTTGCGCGAGCAGTGCTAATTTCACAGGATATGGGCTGGTATACAAATGAACAAGAAAGTATACAGTTAAGTAATTCATTCGTGCTACAGCAGTGCGTAGTACATAGAACACCAGCCCAACACGTACAGAGAAAACAACCAAAAGCGTCATAAAGTGCGTAAGCGCAGAGTGTCATCCCGGGCGAGCATCGCTTTCATCGGCAGACTGCGCTTCTCTTACTAGTAATAATAACATTGGATGATCTCCGTCGTCGATTCAACAATGAAGAGCTTATATATACCAGTAAGCTGCAATCAACGCATTTTATCACCGAGAATCGGCTCAAACCGCTCACAACGAAGCGCCACGTGTGCATTTGTATACGAGCCGCCGACGGCCTTTCCACACTAACGCGGCGACGGTGCTGCCACCTATAGGTCGATCTCCGCGGCCAATAGTCCCTCGTTCACTTGTCCAACTCGTACACGGTTCTATACTCACGGTGTGGACTGTGAATGTGTCCTCCAAGTCCATTATTTTACCTGCTGGGTTGAAGCTAGCGTACTTTGAAGAAGATATCACTGTGAGTATTCGTGCAGTTGCTGTCACTATCAACAAAACTTAGTCACTCTCTGACCACTCGTTCACAGTTCAATGGCAATGATCAACAAGTCGCTCCCCTCGTCCGACCAACGCGCACTTCCACGAGCTTCTTGTACGCTAGGCTTCCGTCTTTGCACAACCTGAGCGTCTGCCTTCACCACCGCAGTCGCGCGTGCACCACTGCATCAATACTGGGGGCCCCCATTCGAGAGAAGCGGTACCGCGTCTTTCCTAGCGAGGGGAAGGTGATCGACGACCAAGTTAAGGAGATGCTACAGAAAGGTGTCATCCAAGAGCCCTGTAGTCCTTGGGCAGCTCCAGTTATACTGGTCAAGAAAAAAGATGACGCGTGGCGATTCTGCGTCGAATATATAGACGCCTAAACTCAGTAACGAAAAAGGATGTGTATCCGCTTCCACGAACAGACGATGCCATAGACTGCCTACATTCCGCTTCGTACTTCTCATCTGTCGACTTGCGCTCAGACTACTGACAAATGCCTATGAACCCACAAGACAAAGAGAAGACCGCCTTCATTACGCCGGATGGACTCTGAGTTTAATGTAATGCCCTTTGGTTTGTGTAATGCTCCGGCAACCTTCGAGCGATTCATGGACACGATCCTTCGCGGCCTCCGATGGGAAATATGCGCGTGCTACCTCGACGACGTGGTCATTTACGGCAAGACATTCCACGAGCACAACCAACGGCTTGAAGTTATTCTCGACTGCATCCGCCGAGCGGGACTAATCCTTAACTCGAAAAAGTGCCTCTTTGGTGAGCGTCAAACGCTTTGTCCTTGCTTTTCTTGTGGACAAGGAAGTTATTCGTCCCGACCCTCAGAAGCTTGCCGCCGTCCGTGACTTCGAGCAACCGAAGACTGTGAAAGACGTCCACAGCTTCCTTGGACTGTGCTCGTATTTCCCGCCGTTTCATCAACGACTTCGCACGTCTAGCCCATCCAATCACGTCTCTGCTTCCCAAGGACACACCCTTCGCATAGACTGCCGAGTGCGAGTCTGCGTTCAGTGAGCTAACGTTTTTACTTACCTCTGCTCCAATTTTACGCCATCCTGAGGCACCAACTGAGCTTCACATCGATGCTAGTGGTGTGGGCATTGGAGCGGTATACTTGTACAGATACATAGCGGACGCCAACAAGTCATCGCCTATGCAAGCCGTACACTAACAAAGACAGAATGGAACTATACCATCACCGAATGGAATGCCTCGCGATCGTGTTCGCCATTCAAAAGTTTCGACCATACCTGTACCGCTATTCCTTCACGATATTCACCGACCACCATAAACTTTGCTGTAGAAGTTTTTTTAGCGCTGCAAAGTGAGGACGAAAAAACATGGACAACACAGACGAAGCGCACCTAACAACTGAGTTTATTGAAACAAGAAGGTCAAAAAGGAGAGGAAGAAAAGACGTAACATCTTCCTCTCCTTTTCGACCTTCTTGTTTCAATAAATTCAGTTGTTAGATGCGCTTCGTCTGTGTTGTCCATGTTTTTTCGTCCCCAACTTTGCAGCGCTAAAAAAATTATTCTACAGTATGTTGCAACTAGCCCCCACCCAAGCTCTTCACATTGCTGGTTGGTTGGGCTATACGCGAACCCCACCAACCGATTAGCTCGCTGGTCATTACGACTTGCAATACGACTTTTCCGTCACATACAAGAGTGATCTCTGTCACACCAATGCTGACTGTTTATCTCGACTATACCGTCAGCAAGCACCCGAGATGGGGAGGATGACTTGGACGAATATCTTTTCGGAATATCCACGGAGTTTCCCAATGCCGCGGCCTTCAAGCGTGAACAGGAGCAAGACCGTTCCGTAAGGACTCTTCTTAATGCCACTCGGTCAGCAGCACGGAGTTCATCTTTCACCATATCCGCAGGTTTAGTGTACAAGAACTATTCAGCTGAAGGGCTCCACTCCTCCTCGTCGTGCCCCAGAACCTTAGACCCGAGATCCTTCGCGCCATGCACGATGACATCACATCAGGTCACCTAGGCTTTGCTCGGACGCTGCACCGAGTGCGTCAGCGTTTCTACTGGCCCAAGCTCTGGAAGACAACAAAACAGAACGTTGCCAGTTGTGCTCTTTGCCGACGTCACAAACAGCCAACAACGTCTCCGGCGGGTGCCTTGCAGCCACTTAAGCCGCCAACTCTTCCCTTTGAAAAAAGATCGGCGTTGACTTGCTTGGCCCCTTCCCTAAGACATCTGTCTACTGGGTGTTGCTGATTATAGTGTGTGTGGACTACCTGACGCGATATACTGAGGCGACAGCGCCCACTTCGGCTACAGCAGCTGACGTCTCATTCTTCCTGCTGCACTCTGCCTTTTTTCGTCACGGTGCTCCGCGTGTTGTGATTAGTGACCGAGGATGGCAGTGACTATCGGCACTCGTCACCTTACCACCCTCAAACAAACGGCCTGACTGAGCGCACGAATCGCACCTTGACCAAAATGCTTGCCATGTATGAGTCCAATGACCACAAAAATTGGGACACTATTTTGCTATTTGTTACGTACGCATACAACACGGCGAAGCACGATGTCACCGGGTATGCGCCTTTCTTCCCGCTCTAACGCTCGCCATCCCCAAAGATTTATCGCCGCGATGCTTCCCCGGTCTCCATACGAAAACTTCTCAGTAGCCCGGACTTTTATGTCGTGCTGAGAAGCTCGTCGACTGGCTCGCCTCGGGACTATTTCGTCACAAGACCGAGCCAAAAACCGTTACGCTCGCACACGTCTGTCCATTTGCTCCTGGAGACTTGTTTTGCTTTGGACGCCTGTGCGAAAAAAGGCTACACACGAAGTTTTGTCCAGGTATACCGGACCATACGTCATATTGAGACGTTTGAGTGACGTCACGTTCGTCATCGCCAAAGTGACCTCTGACAACCAGCGGTCCCGTAGAACCCAAGCAGTGCATGTTGCCCGGCTGAAGCATTACCACCATCGGGCTACGTAACTCGCTCGGAAAGCCTCGTCTGCACCCGGGGAAATTGCCACGCTGCATGAGTTCGCTTAAGCCGAAGAGGAGGAGGCAGAAGGTCGCGCGAGCAGCGAGCCGCTGTGGGACTGACCGTCATGTCCCTTGCGCTGCACTGAGCACCTCTCATTATTCTCACCTAGTCAATAAATTCATTCCATCGTCACTATATCATTAGTGTGTGTCAGTGCGAGGAGGACCCCAGTCTTTCGGTACCCGCGTTCTTTGTGCTCTCGCCGCTTTCTTTTGTTCGCCAGCCGCGCCAAGGGGAACACAAAGGAACGCGAGGGTTTGGGTATGAAAGATGCTTGGCGGCACCGGCACTAATCTGATGGCGAGCCTCATCGTTTCTTGCTCGGCGCATTCGAGCAAAGGTTCACGCAGCGTCTCAACCTTGCTGGTACCCCAACGTCACCACGGCCGCCATCTTCGGGTACCTGCTGGTTAGACGCTGCGTGCACTCTTACTCGAAAGCGCGGAGCAAGAAACTGTGACTCATATTAGTGCCGGTGCCCCTTGCGTTCCTTTGTGTTCACCCATGGCGCGGCTGGCGAACTAGAGTGTACGGCGAAAAGAAGAAAGCGGGGGCAGCACAAGAGAACGCGGGACGGAACGACTGTGTGTCTCTCTAACCAGAAAAAAAAGGCCACGGTGGCCGCCATGTTGAGTACCCAGCGTAGAGAACCTGTCTGTGACGTCACGCAAATAAGACAATAACTTCAGCACAAAAAACCTGGAAGCTGCTGCTCAATCACCACGCCGGCCTGTTTATGTGGCAAATTAAACCAATGTTGCTACCTGTTAGCGCTGTTTCCATCACCATGTACAGGTCGAATAACAGCGGGGACGAAGGACAACCCTGCCTCAGCCCCTTGCTAATATCAACGTTCTCTTTGCGACTTATTGTTCCTTCCCATTCCAAGCAAACTGTATTTCTCGGCCCGCTGGGCCGTCCAGCGGGCCAGGGCCGTCGCCGAGGACCTCGAAAGATGTTCGACTGGTGGATCCCTGGCAGCCTAGCCCCGGGCACAATATCAACCGTTGGGCAAATAAAGTTTATTCAACTCAACTCAACTCTCGGTATATCGCTTTCGAAAGGTGTATACAGTCGCCGCCTATGCCCACTACAAAATTTCCTGATTAACGTTGTCATTAGGGTTACCAACCGTCCCCGGCATTTGCGCTAATGTTCCGACTTTCATACAGCGCTCCGAGTTCCGCGCCGTCCCTGTCGGGACAGCTGAATGCGCCGGAGTTGTTCCGCCGTCCAGTTAGAATCTTTATGTGATCCAATGCACGCCCAACAACGCGCGTCACGCTACGGAACACGAAGTTCACACGAATCAATGTTGCGGTGGCTAGCGGTGGCTGCGATACGCTTTAACCACTTTAGGTGAACTTCCGCGTGGAGTGCGACAACTTTTATGAGTACATTCTCGAGCAAGAGGAAGTGCGGCGAGCTGCATGTGGCCAGCTCAAGTACCACTTCAAGAGGCCGCAACAACAAGAAACAATGATTATGTCTGGAAGACACTGCAAAAGAAAACTGATATCGCTGGCTTCCTATGCTAGTGTAGGGACCGTGACTAAAAAAAAAAGATTTTTCGCGCATTAGTAAATTAGAAATTCACAATAACGAAAACGCCACTCTTACCGCGAGAAGACGCTTGGTAAGCGAGAAAACGCACGAAAAGAAAATGTGGCTGGCGACGCCACCTTGAAATTCCCGCGACATCACAGGTTTTGACAGCGTCTACTAGGTCACACGTAGTTGCTAATCGGTAAATGTGAAGTACATTGTACTGCGAGGGGGCCATATAAACATACCTAGTTTCAGGAAATTTCACTGAGTCAATGTCGCCAAAATAGGAAAAATACTGTTTGAAATTCGTGACGTCACGCGTGGAGATTTCGACGCCAATGAAACTTTGACCCTGATTTTCTCCTCTATTAATGGGCATATGATGGTGAAATTAACGACATTAAGGTTTTCAGGGTATAATTTATTAACCTAAGTCAACTCCTCATCGCATGCGGCGTGTTGAAGTGTAATTGCTTGAAACACGACGGAGGGGAACCAGTGTTCTTTAGAAAGGACTCTGGTGAAACGCATTCGCACGTGCAGTAAATGTCGGAAATGCAATAATAATACACTGCAGATTTCGCTGTAACTGCTATCACCGGTTTCAAGTGTACACGAACAATTTCAGTAATGATCAGCTTACGTCGCAAGGCCTCCCTCGGTAAAAGTTCTTCCTTCCGCGTGGAACTGCAAAAAAGCTTGTCTCCTCTTGCAACGTCGTCTGAGCAGCCAACAGCTTAGCAAGTCGGCGCCACTCTGCAGCTGATGCCACCTTGCAGAAGGCAGAGAGCGTAATTGTTGTTGTTTGTGGTTCTGGGGGGAGGAACAAGACGCTAATTTCTGCAGCCCTTGAGGGGAGCACGGCGCAGCGTCTTGAGGAAAGGGGAGTGGGAAAAAAGAGAAGGAGATGGGTAGGTAGATGTACTCAGCAGGTGAAGGCAGCATCGTAGGCAGGGTGCGTCCAGGGGCAAGGAATCCGTCAACGGGGGCTGGTCGTCATCAGTGGTAGAGCAGCCCGTTGGAGTTCCGTAGTTTCCCTGGCAGGCGAAATGTTTGCCTATATGCTTATGCGCTCCCTCATGGCGTCGCTCTTCGGCGAATCAAACTCACGGCTGTCACCGGAGGGAGGGGACGACGGTCACGCTTATTTACAGCAGCTCAGAGGGTAGGCGCTTAGCCGCGTCCCACATGGCAGACAGAAATGAGGGTTTTTTTTTTACTTCTTTCTCAGAACCACTGTCCAGCTGTGTTCTCTCTCTACTCGTCCGGTGTTGCTTGGATGATCGAAGAAGCATAGGGAAGCAGAAAAGGGCAAATAGATGTGGAGAGAGAGCACGGGGAGGATATTCTCTTTTCTCCTTTTCACAATTGTGTGCTCTGTCTTAGAAAAAAATTCAGAATTTACTTCGCAGCACGTGAGGGCATACAACCCTTCCTGAAACGAATCATTGGAATGCTCCTCACTGTTTTTCATTTTTCACGAATTGGTCTCGCGCTCCTCGGGTCACAGTAAAATCTCCCTTGTACTCTCGGGAGCGTGACGACGATCAATATAGGGCTTTTGCCGTCACACTCAAAAAGTTCACGCTCACTCCCAAGAACGTCCTTTCAAGGTGGATGTACCGAGTAGGACGAGTGCCGAGCTTTGCTGAATGGCCTCATCGGGCACTGTCAGGACTCGCCTTCCGGCCAGAAGCCCTTGAGGCAGCAGTGAGGAAGACGTACAGTACGGTCCACTCTTAGAGGAAACACGCGAGCGCGCGGCCGGCGATCCGCGGAGCGCTAACTGCTGGCGAGATTTCGAAACGCGGAGCATGCGCGTAGGATAACAAGGGCGGTTCGTGTCCCGCGTCGTCTGCTACTCCTTCGCCCCAGCGCTCGGCGCGTGCTAGCGAAATTCTATACTTCTACGGTTGGAAGGACAACCTTGCTATGATCTCTGCATCGGGAATAAATTTCCTTGTCTGTTATAAAAAGCGGACGGCTGGTGCGAGCAGCATGTTGAAAGCTTACGACTAACTTATCGGTGAGCGCTTACAAGAATAGACTGTTGGGCTAGTCGGTGATTCACTGTGAGGGAAACTGAGCAAAAAAAAAACGTCGACAAAGGGAGAACAGAACAGCACAAGCGCATGCGCTTGTGCTGTTCTGTATTTCTTTTGTCGACGTTTTTTTTTGCGCAGTTTCCCTCATAATGAGCACTTATACTAGGTTATACAAGTTACAGGTTTCGTTATCACTTTTACAGAATTCCACAGCTGGGGGCCCCTGTCGAAATTCGGCCACTGGGGCCGCGAATCGCATCGCATCAAAACTAGCGAGAAACCAGAGTAACAAAACAAACCACACCTTTTTTTTCTGCCTGCCGATTAGCCGACGAGGCGCAGGTAGAGTGGCGGCTGCATGAACCGCACCGCTGAAAAACGGAAGCGCTGTCCAGCGCTCGCCGAGGGCAGGGACGGAAAGTAGCAGACGAACAGCGGCAAACGCCGCCCTTTCGCCTCTATGCGCGTGAGCCGCGTTTACAAATCTCGCCGCCAGTTTGCGCCACGCGGGCCGCCGGCCACGCGATCGCGTGTTCCCACTAACAGTGGACCCCACTGTACGTACGACGATGTCGGGAGATAAAAATCAAATAGCTAGGTGTTACCTAATGACATATTGGTAGGGATGCCTCTTCCAGCGGGGCCCAGCTGATATGCCTTTCGGGCGACTGCTAGGGAAAATATTGTTCACTTCATTGTCCAATAATAAAGGTAACAGTCTCAACACGATGCCCCGAAGGGAAAGAACGTATCGAACCACCTCTGTTCCACTCCCGGGAAAGGGCGAGGCTTGCCCGTCAGATCCCCCAAATAAGCACCACATCACTGCACCAAGAAGTTCCAGGCGGATTGCTCGGTGGAGCCGATCGCTACCTTCTTCGTAGTAGGGGCGACAATGCGACATCGCCGAAGAAGTAATCGCAGACGCATGGTGCACCTGGAGACGTAGTCCAAGAAAGGACTGAGCGCGTCATCAGTGCCAGCCCCCTCCTCTGGCTCGCTGCAGCTCAGCCACAAAGCTTATCCGCTTTTCTGTGAATATTCGAAAGAATTTCTTCGTTTCGTATGGTCCCTGGTGGTGACCTGTGTGCTCTCTTTGGAACACAGTTTGTACGACGAGTGCAATTGAATGCCTTCCACAGATACTGACACTGAAAGGTAACCATGTCAGCTCGGACACCTAACACAGCAGGGAGCATCTGTATCTGACTAAAGAAAGGAGAAGGGAAGGCTCCTTCCTTTCTTCTGCTTAGTAGACGGCGTAAAGTCCCTAGACTTTTCCCTGTGACTGGCGGTTTGAGCTAGTTTGTTTTCCGGTTTTGCTAAAGTGGCATAGCGCGGAGCAAGAGGGAGAACACATCGACAACGAAGACGAGCGCTTACTTCCAAGTGAAGGCTTAATGTTTCTTACAGACGCAGGAAAAGCAGAGAGAAGAAATAACGAAACAACGAATGCGAAATGAAACACAAAAAGACCCCCCTTCAAACGCCGTGTGGCCGCCCTACCACTGACACGTGGGCAAACGTTAACAGAGAGTTATTTGAAAAAAAGCCAGCAAATTCACGGGACATGAGGACGAAGAAAACGCACACAACGCTAAAAGAGGGATTATTTCAAACTGTTTTTTTAAATGCGCTGAAGAAAAGTTGCCCCCACCTCAAGAAGACAAGCTTAGACAACTAGTTCGAGAGGCTGGGGGCTGCTGGTTTCCCTAAGGAGCTTTTTTACGCGGTGGCAGAATCTGTACTTCAGAAGATTAAGAGGCCGCAAGCTACTAGTGGTATAACAGTAGAAGGCTTCCGGCAGAAGCCGTTTGAAGTCCTACCTTACGTACATAGGTCTCGCATAACATAAAAAAAATCCACAGCATATCCACAGGGTGAATGATGATGAGTAGGGCGAAGCTCCGGAGGTGATCATCGGTAAACCGTGAATACTCCGAGCGAAAGTGAAATCGCGCCAACAGCGAGCGGATTTTATTACAACGGTCCCCCTAGCGTACGTCGCCGCACTAAATCAAACGATTGCCTTGCACCAATGACACGCGCCATATGTGAATCTACCGTGAATTCTGCCCAGTACATCATCAGCGACGTGAGATCAGGCGCGTTTATACTAAAGGGTCGATGAGAGTCATGGCAACATGCAGCTCACTTTAATTTTACATGTACGCTGTGAATTTTATTGTTTAATCAAGCACAGGAGAAATCTCACACAGGCACTACCTTGGAGGTCAAAATCCAGTGCCTATATATACGGGGTGGTCAGTGAACGGTCGTGCAGCGCGAGCAGTCGGTTTTTAAATGCGAAGCATTTCTTAGCGAACCTCAGGCACTTTGGGCGTTTCTATCTACGTATCTATCTATCTATCTATCTATCTATCTATCTATCTATCTATCTAGCCGCCTACGTCTGGGCGCTCTCCTGGTCGTCTCCATACCTTCTAATGTGCCAAAATCGGCATAGCAGGGGATCAGTGTATGGTGAACACGATTCGATGGTCATGACATGAATAACGCAAAATACCTGTCGCGTACGTCATGAAACCCTTTCTCTCAGTCACGTGTGGCACATACCCGCGTACCAGAGTTTATGTTATGCGGGTATGTGCCACAGGTGATACAAAGCTCAACCAACACAGTAAACGCGAACACACATTGACACGCAAGGAAAGTGATAATAATAATTATTGTAGGGGCTTTAATTTTGACCATCTGGTATTCTTTAACGTGCACCGCGATCGCACAGTACACGGGCATCTAGCATTTTGCATCCATCGAAATGCGACCGCCGCGGCCGGGATCGAACCCGCGACCTTCGCGTGAGCAGCCGAGCACCGTAACCGCTACACCACCGTGGCAGACACAAGGAAAGTGAGGAAGCTGAAAACAGAACACCCCTGGAAGACGCTCGACTACCATGCACTCGTTCACGTGGTCCGCAACGTTGACCACGTCGATTACGCAAAAACGGGGGTCAATGCTTCCTACAATAAATCTGCCGAGAGAACCAGGCCGCTCATAATTATCGGTGGCTTCAACACTGATTTATCAAGACCCAACAACGACTGGTCTTTATACTGCGTGAAAGACGGCTTGAATGTGGACAGGGCATCAAAAGACCTCGCTGCCACGTGCTGGACAGGAGGCGTCATCATTTCATCGTAAGAGGCATCCAGGATTTCCACCAGCTGTGCTATACCTCGCACTTCACTACACTTAGGACTCTCGTAGCCGCGATCACGAACGGATCCGATTAACAAGTCCGGTCGAGCTGCTAGTGCTCACAGATCACGGTGATGATGACCTTGTTCAAGAACTGTCAAGAACCCCTTCTACACATACACAGGGGTTCGTGAAACGTGCGTGCGTTCCCGTCATAACAGATGAGTATAAGCATAAGAACGGTAACCCAACTGCAACTGTGACTGTAACGTACGTGCAGTGGGCCTGCGTGTGCCACTTGGCTGTGTGTATATTTTGGGGAACTTTTCTGAATGTAGCTTAGTTGCGAGTAACGCCTGTCCTGTGCATTTGTGTTTCGTCTTTGTGCTGTTCAGATTCGCGCTATCCAGTATTGAAGAATATAAGCACTACATATCAGCTTATGGCGTCTAGTGATGGTAACCCCCATGTTGCTGTTGGCATCGCTACGCAACTGTAAATAACTGGTTATATAATGCATATGCGATTCATCAGCGGATGAGTGTGCGTTGCCACTTCCACATTTCTCTAGCGTCATTCCTTAACATTTCGCTCAATGTGAAAAATTGCGCCACAGTCACCATGCCGCTCATGCTTTGCATAACATCGACTCCCACGGTGCGTGGGATCTGCCGAATTTTCAATCAAGAAACTCGCTAGCAGACGCTGCCTGCGTCGGCCTCGCGAGGCGAGAGGGGGGGGGGGGGGGGCATTACCGATCGGCGCTCGCCCGTTGCCGATCCCTTTTACATTAGGTGAAAGCCATAGAACTAGGCGGTCACGTACCACGAGAGACAGCATGTAGAGACCCATGGCTTTAGGAGCTTCGCCCCTAAAAGGAGCTGGGCGACAGGGCATAAATATTGTATTTTCAGCCCCCTGCAAACTTATTGCGAGCCTATGCCCCCGTGTGGCTCGTGGAAAGAGTAGCAATCCAGTATGCACCACAAGACACGAGTGTTGTTACACTAAATGTGCCACACGTGTGGTGTACAGCATTCCGATGAGCTGTGATAAGGTATACGTCGATCAAACCGGGCGTTGTATCGATGCTAGACTGCGTGAGCATTGCGCTTCCTTGAACTCGAATGACGGCGCTAATCTGGACCGTCATTGTCGTGCATGTGGTTGCCACCTGCGTTTCGGTAACGTTAGCTGCCTGGAAGAGGAAAGAGGAAAGTGAGGAACGTGAATGGTGGAGGCCTGCCCATTAAGAAAAGTGGAGATAACTCTAAAGCATACCGTCGATTTGCCTCATTGACAAGGAATTGGTATTTTGCAACGATGGCGAGGATGATTGTGGTCTTTTTACACCTGGTGACGTTGTAGGCGATAATTATGTACGGTACCGCACATGCGTTGTGAGGTTTCATGGGTAAACGCGTCCTTTCAATAAGACACAGTTTTTAGTTCCAGCGTTGTGTGCGTTTGCTTCTCCTCATGTCCCGTGAATTTGCTGGCTTTTCTTCAAGTAACATGAACCAAGTGGCCCAGATACCGACACTTAGCAAGTTAGAGAAATACGGTACGCAATACGGTAAGGCAGTGAATAGCGTTCCTCCTTTCCGGCTGGTTGTTCTTTTGCCGCACCCCGTTTCCGTGACAGTGCGTACCCCGAACGACAGGTGTCTCGTCAACAATGCGTAGATTGACGGTCAACAATGAGGCGTGAAAGCCCCGCAGTGATTTTTGAAAAAACGCTTTTGTGGTGTTGAGGTGCCTTCACCGGCAAATGGTCGACGACCGGAAAGGAGGAGCGGTACCGTCATACGGTAGCGTATTTCGTACCGTATTTCCGTAACTATAGCTAAAACTCTCTAATACTTCGCAATAAACCGCTTTTGATGCTTTGAAGGACGCTTTAGAGAAGAAGTTGCGCTGATGACACACGCCACCGCACCAAGTTCTTTAAGTGGTTTGTGGTAGAGCACTGCACGGGCCCGGGCCGGCCCGAAAGCCCGGACCCGGCCGGCCCGCGGGCCGGGCCGGGCCGGGCCGGGTAAGGGGCTCTTGGATCGGCCCGGGCCGGGATCGGGCCCTTGGTCTTTGGGCTCGGGTCGGGCTCGGGCCTGAGCCAGGCCCGTATTAGGCCCGGGTCTCACGTATAGGTATAATTGCGTGTGTACGTTGTGTAGCTTTGTTTTGTTGTTTTGTGGGGTTCAACTTCCCGAAGCGACCCGGCTATATAGACGCCATCGTTGAGGGCTCCGGGTAATTTAAACCTGGAGGCATTGGCATGCACAAAATTGCACAGTACAAACGTCTACAATTTTGCTCCATCGGTATGCTACATGGGATTTCAAGAAACGCCTAATATAAGTTTCCGCCATTATAGTGAGTGAAAGACGTTCTTGGGTACCGTGTAAGGAAAACAACGGTAAACTGCCTAGATTAGTGTGTTAAGATGTGCGCGTTTGTATCTAGGGAAACATTTCGGTATGCAGCTACGCTCGCATGCCCTAGACTGGCCAACGCGACTTGTGAGTCATTAATATCCAGGAGCTGTTTTTCGTGCATTTTAAGTGCAAGATGCGGAGCGACTCTTATCCCAGGGCAAACGCCGTTGTTGATTTTCCCATTACTATGGCGATGCGCCAGACCATAGAGACACTCGTTTTCCCGAGTGGCGGTGACGGTGGCGGTGACTCGGGCAAAAGGGTGGGACAAAGAACCTTGTTGCTTTGAACACGAAACGTAGTGTAGGTTGGTGCAGTTGCCTGCCGAGGAGTCAACGACACTTTAATTTATGTAACGCTGCCCAGCCTGGCGTATTCCTCCAGAAGCAGATAGAGCCGTTTTAAACGCGAAGCATTTCTTAGCGAACCTCTGCGACTTTGAGCGTATCTATCTATCTATCTATCTATCTATCTATCTATCTATCTCTATCTATCTATCTATCTATCTATCTATCTATCTACTATCTATCTATCTATCTAGCTATCTATCTATCTATCTATCTATCTATCTATCTATCTAGCCGCCTACGATTTTGTGCTCTCCTGGCCGTTTCGTTAATCGGATGTATACCAAATTGGTGTGTCATAACATGGCCTTATTACGAACATAAATGACAGGTCATATCATGAAAATCATGACACGCATGTCATGAACAGCATGATTTACATTCCACGGCCTTTGGGCTCCCTGGCCGTTCCGTTAATCGGATGTATACCAAACTGGTGTGTCGCAACGTGGCCTTATCACGAACATAAATGACAGGTCATATCATGAAAATCATGACACGCATGTCATGAACAGCGTGATTTACATTCCACGGCCTTTGGGCTCTTGCGGCCGTTCCGTTAATTTTATATACCAAAATTGGCTCGGCGTGGCAAGAGTTCATGACAAACATAATGACAGGTCCTAACATGCAAATCATGACGCGCATGTCATGTGCAGCATGATTTACATGACATGGTCTCGGGGCGCTCGCGGCCGTTTAAATGAAGGATGCATACGAAAACTGGTATGACGAGACATTTCTCTATGACGAACATAACTGACACGTGGTAACGTGAAAATCATGATATGCATGTCATGTATGACATGATTTACATGCCACGCTCATGGCGCACTCGCGGGGCGTTTCGCTAGATTGATATACCCAAATATGGTACTGTGCGATGTGACTTTATGAAGACATGAATAACAGGTGGTAGCATGAAAACCATGACATCCATGACATGTATGTCATGATTTACATGCCACGCCCATGGTGCATTCGCGTCCGTTTCGCTTGCGTGATATAACACCAAAATTGGTGTTACGCGACACTCTGTATGACGAACGTAAGTGAGACGTGGTAGCATGAAAATCATGACATGCAAGTCATGTACGACCTGATTTACATGCCACGCTCATGATACGCTAGCGGCAGTTTCAGTAGATTGATATACACCAAATTGGTATTGCGCGATGTGACTGTATGAAGAACATGAACGACAGTTGGTAAGATGAAAACCATAACATGTCATGTATGTCATGATTTAATTGCCACGCTCATGATGCATTCGCGGCCGCTTCGCTAGCTCGATGTACACCAAAATTGGTATTGCGTAAAGCGACTGTATGACGAAGGTAAATGAGACGTGGTAACATGAAAATCATGACATGCATGACATGCACGACATGATTTACATGTCATGCTCATGACGCACTCGTGCCGTTTCGCTTGCTTGACATACACCAAATTGGTATTGCGCGATGTGACTGTATGAAGAACATGAATAACAGGTGGTAACATGAAAACTACGACATGCATGCCATGTATGTCATGACTTACATGCCACGCTCATGGTGCATTCGCGGCCGCTTCGATAGCTTGATATACACCAAACTGGTATTGCGCGATGTGACTGTATGATGAACATTAGTGACAGGTGGTAACATGAAAAACCATAATATTCATGTCATGTAGGCATGATTTACATGCTCCACTCATGGTGCACTCGCGGACATTTCGCTCCTTTGATATACACCAAAATTGGTATTGCGCGATGTGACTGTATGCGAACATAAATGAGAGGTCTTAACATGCGAATCATGTTATGCATGTCATGTACGGTATGATTTACATGCCACTGTCATGGTGCTCTTCCGGCCGTTTTGTTAACTGGATATATACCAAAATTGGTATGGCATGACACGAGTGCGTGATGAACATAAGCGACAGTTATGCATTTATATACCAGAATATGCGTTTCATTGGCATGGCGTACACTGGATTGTGCATGCATGCGTGCATGGCAAACATGCGATATATGTGGACTAGATGCCATGTCATGAATGATTTCATTTGGCTCAAAGACAAACAAGGCGATGTATGCAGCTCTTTGCTGGCTGCTTCGCATTACATCGATTCCCACAGTGCGTGGGATCTGCCAAATTTTTTTTCCCCCATTGCATTGTGCAATAGATGAGGTTTGCAGGGACTTGCTACTTTTACTCAACATCCCTAGCTCGTTTGCAGTTGATGTAGACTCAATTTAAAAGTCTGCCATGCTTTTTTCTCCACTTTATGCAGGTATTATATTTTGTAGTTGTTCTTTGAAATGCAAAAATGAGAGTGCGTGGTTAGCACTGCGTGCGAGCATGAAAGAGCCATCTATGACTCCAATTATATTTGTATTGCCCTGCAATCATTTCGCAAGAGTGTTACGCGCGTAATTCACCGAAAGTATACACAGTACTTTCGGTTACAAACAAGTTGTGACACTGAAAGAAGTTCCTAAAACAATCTCTAGAAAACATCTTGTGTGCGGCAGGTATCTTCACAATAACCGAAGGTTGGACCGTGCTTCCTTTATGCTCAAGGCATAACTGGCTGAAACGGGCCGGGCCGGGCCGGGCCCTAACCTTTCGGGCCCGGGCCGGGTACGCGCCACATTTAGGAACACCGGGCCGGGCTCGGGCGGGCCGGAGCATGGCGTTTTCGGGCCGGGCCGGGCCCGGGCCGGAAAAATAGGCCCGTGCAGTGCTCTAGTTTGTGGCCTCCGCGATCACCTCCGGTTTCTCAGATGAGCCAACGTTTTTAGAGGTGAGCACAGCAAAAAAAAAAGAAAAGAGAGAGAGAGAGAGAGAAATAAAAATAAAGGTTCTGCTCGTTAAATCGGCTGGATAGAACACGCTTTAAAGATCACGCGGTTGGTTGATGCCCACTGTGCAGACTACAATGCACCACACTATGGGCGAAGCAATCGACACTGCCGGAATTTGACATATGGCGCGCTAGCGACGTGATGCGGTCGCACAAAGGATGGCGTCACTGCCTCAGCAGTGCATTTCTTGGGGGGCCACGCATATTTACAGCGTAGCCGCCGCGGTGGTCTAGTGGTTATGGCGCTCGACTGCCGACCCGCAGGTCGCGGGATCGAATCCCAGCTGCGGCGGCCGCATTTTCAATGGAGGCGAAAATGCTTGAGGCCCGTATGCTTAGATTTAGGTGCGCGTTAAAGAACCCCAGGTGGTCAAAATTTCCAAAGCCCTCCACTACGGCGTCTCTCCTAATCATAGCGTGGTTTCGGAACGTTAAACCCCATCAATTAATATTGCTACGGTATGAGCCGGGCTGTGGTATGAGCCGGGCATGTGGAGGAGGAAGACGAAGTGGTCGGGTGCGGCCTGAGGTCGTGTCTCATTCTCATCCTGTCAATAAACACAGTCAACCTTTACTCAACCGTAACAATATTATATTTACAGCGTCACAGAGGGGATTAGGCGACACCTGGTGAGCATTTGTTAAATGGCTGCGTTGCTGAGTTTTGCACACTGTATGCGAGAGAATACCCCTTAGGTTCGAAACGTGGATAACGGGGATGCGGAATCTGCTTTTCCGAAAAGGAACATTGCCGGGAGGGAGGTACTTAATTATTTTTGTACTGTGCTATAGCACAAGAGCGACCTTCCAGAAGATGCCATTGAGGCCTTGCCCGTGTGTCAGGGGTATCGTCACCTACGCCTATAATACCGCCCCTCAGAGCCCTACTGGTTTCTCCCCCTTTTTCTTATTGTACGGCAGACACCCGTCGCACACAATCGACACAATCCTTCCATACAAGCCGGATCCGTCTGAGTGTGCGCCTATTTCTGCCACAGCCAGACTTGCTGAGGAGTGTCGGGAGCTTGCCAAGACGTTTACTACGCATGACCAAGAGCGGCAAAAGAGCATTCGCGGTGACACCACTACTTCTGCGCCCATGTTCCACCCTGGAGCACTCGTATGGCTCTCAGTCCCTACCACTGCACCTGGCCTCTCTTCCAAACTGCTGCCCAAGTACGACGGCCCTACCGTGTCGTCGAACGCACATCCCCGGTCAACTACCTGATCGAGCCCATTGAACCATCTTCGGACATGCGCCGTCGAGGGCGCGACATTGTCAATGTGGAGCGCCTGAAGCCCTATCATGACCCGCTCATAGTGACAAGCAGTTAGGTCGCCCGGCGGCTCCCTTTTTCGTACCCGGGGTAATTGTAGCGAGGCGTTGGAAGTTTGTAATGGGTCGCCCTCTCGAGCGCTTTCTAGCGGGTCGTCCCCTTCGGCTCTTCTCTGACAGAACGCTCCAGTCCGGGCTCTGTCTTGACTGTCACCGTTGTGCTTCGTCGACTAGTGCCGTCAATAAACGCCTTTATACATTGTTGGCACGCTCGAGCAGGCGATCATTCACACACATTCCAGTTCTTTCTGAAGGTGCATAATATGGGATGCGGGTTGGAAGCGATTAGCTCGCTTTCAAAAAGGCGGGGGTTAGTTAGCCAGCTTAGCGCCCAGCAGAGGTTGAAGTGCATTTCCCGCCGCGGACAGCCAAGGTCGCCGCAGCGGCATAAAAAATTCCGCGCGCCGAAAGATTGCTGTCGAGAAAGTGCCGGGGGGGGGGGGGGGGGAGCGATCGCCGAATCACCCCTCCCCCCTTTGGATCTGCCACTGCTCTAGCTGATATTGGGGGCGAGGAGTTACGGAGCCACCCTCTATGGGACGCGCCTCGGCGCGCTCATCGGGGTTGTCTGATCGGGGTTCTCCAGGACCAAATAAAGTTCATTTCATTATCATCATCATCATCGGCACGCTCCCCATAGGTTTTGCTGTCGGCGCTCTACAAAAACACGTCGCGGAAGCCCTACATTTCTGTAAGTACTTGCGAAACGAAATATGTTCTTTACTGTCAAAATAATAATTTTCGACGAACAGAAAGCACATGATAGTCTACAGTCGTCGTCTTTTTGGAAAAAACGCAGCGCCCTCTTCACACGGTCACCGCGTTGGAGACCCTTGAACCGGCTTCTTGCGTGAAAGCTAGACAGTCGCTGAATGCAAACTAAGTGAAATATCTTGAGCATAATAGAAAAGGAGCATAAAGCCAGCGATCGCACGGTGTTCACGTCGACTGACGCTCCTTCCGCATGTATGAACGTCTGCATCTATGTCCGTACTCATGGTTCTTCTTTTGCTACGAGCGCGTTTTGGCATATTGCTGTGAACTTTAGGCTGTAAAATATGAGGATTTGTGATTACACAAACACCTATTGTTGCGCGGACGCTATAAGAGCAGTTAAAAAGCGATTTCGTTACAACCACGACTTCGGTGCGCCTATGGCAACTTTGTGATGGGCCGTCCTGACGTTTCAATGCTTTTTTTCGGTCTAAATTCGTGTACATTTCAATGTAATTTGACCAGTTATCTCGCACTGCATATTGATCGGTCTTCTCAGCGAGCAAATGCCGCTGCTTCTGTTTCTTAATTCAGCGCAATCGTTTCGTTTGGTGCTCAAACAAAGCGTGAGCAAATGTGATGCATTTTTTAATACGCCCCTTAATTATCGTTCCCTTTGCATTCCACTGAACTTGCCAATCTCAGCCATCAACAAATTCGTAGACCAAATCTTCACTACTTCGAGATTGCTGGTGCCAAGGAGAAGCGGTCTACGAGGCCACGCATGTAGTAGCATGCAACGCCAAGGAAAAGAAAGAAATACAGTAACGTTCGGCGGACTTGTTCTGCAAGCGTCGGCTGTGAACAAGGACCCACATGAACTTGAAATAGCGGTGAAAGAAATGGAAGTTATTGCAGCAACCAGTAGCCGCAAAGCAGGGTAATAACAACGCGTAAAGAGTAAAATGCAAAATATTAAGGCGCAGCAGGGGCCTAGCCAGAATTTTTTCCGGGGGGGGGGGGAAGAGATTCAGCCATACTTTATGCATGTTCGTGCGTGCGTTTGTATGTGCGCGTGTATACATACGCAAGCAAAACTGAGAAATTTCAGGGGTGGGTTGAACCCCCCCTCACCCCATGGCTACGCCCCTGAGGCGCAGCATTATTTGCAGAGTACCCCAGCAATTTTGGCACCAGTGTCGTGTTTAAGGCAAACAGCACGGCATCTTTCCCACATAAATAAGGCTCCAAGAAAGTACATCGGGCTGGACGGGCCTAACTTGAGTTTGAGAGTGGCAAAATTAATTTGGGCTTTTTGGCTCATAGTGTTTGCGTCAGGAGAACGCAAGCTTGACAGAAAGAATGTTATTGCCAACATAAATGCAGCACACATCAGCCGCAGCATTTGACTCGCTCGCTATATGTACATCCACCAGCAAACGTCGTGTAGCTCGTGAAGGAGGCCTCATCAAACGGGAAGACTGGCCGTCGGCTTCGACACGAGTGATACATACAATAATCGTCACGTGTTGACGTCATGATATGAAGTCATCATGACGTCAGAGATCGCCAGAACATGTAAGGTCATTATGACGTCACATGGCATATTCACACGACATGGTCGCTTTGCATTGCCTCCGTGATCGGTGGGCCGTTTACGGAGGCGGTGCAAAGCCGCGTTAGGTGCAGAAGGCTTTTGGAGGGGGCAGGGTGAAATCATACATCGACTGACAAGAAGTAGATGGCTTTCGCCTTCCAGTCATCTTTGGCGAGTGCATAAGGGACCCTGCGAGTTTTTTAATTGACTATATCTAAACAATGACTTGCTTATCTGCAGCCGATTTTGTGGACGCTGAGCACGGGGCCCACGACCAAGAGGTCGCACGGGAGGGTTCTGAGATGGTATCGCGCCCGGTAAAAGGTAGCGCCTTTTCCATCCTGTGGCAGATAACCATCTTGCCGGCGGGAAGTGCGCGCGAGCCATCGTCTCAATGCGCGCTGTCTGCTACTCACCGATCACCGCAGCCCCGGCGCAGTAGCGAAAGCCTTCGTCGCGGAAGTGCTTGTTGCACACAAGACTCGTAGCCGATGGCTGCTTGCCGGTGGTGGGCCTCGCGTCCAATACCGAGCAGACCGCAGGCGGAGAACATTCATGCGTCTGATGAGTGGGGGGAGTGGGGGGAGGTCGATATGCTCTTCCACCGTGCTCACTTTCGGTCGTTCGAGAGAGCGTCCGATCTGCAAATGAAGAAAATATAACTTCAGTCTGCAACATCTTTAAATGCGAAGCATTTCTGAGCGAACCAAAGCCACTTTGACTCTCTCTCTCTCTCTCTCTCTATCTATCTATCTATCTATCTATCTATCTATATCTATCTATCTATCTATCTATCTATCTATCTATCTATCTATCTATCTGCTTACATGAGGGCGCTCTCGTGGTTCGTCTCCTTAACTTGGTACGAAAACTGACATAGCAGGACACGAATATATGAGGAACACAATTTTCAGGTCATGGCAAGATTAACGTGAATATCGTGTCGCACACGTCATAAAATCGAGAAGCGTGCGAACTTGAGCTTGTTGGTACACATTCATAGTAAAAAACAGCGCGAAAAACACAAGGACGAGACAGATGAAACGGGACCAGCGCTGCTCCCGTTTCATCTGTCTCGTCCTTGTGTTTTCGCGCTGTTTTTTACTATGAAGGGTCATGAAATCCTTACAACCAGTAACATGTGCCCCATACCTGCACATCACGGTCCGTGGTATGCGGGTATGCGGCACAGGTGATTCACATTCTATACCAGGGACAGCGAGAATATACTATGGAAACCTTAACGCGACACCTTTAAAGAACCGGTGTCGCAGAAAATCCCGTGCCGACGCTCGCCTTGGGATCGAGGGTGCGTGGTTTCGAATCCCGCCTCGTGAAGAATTCTTTTTTGGCACGAACATTTCTTTCTCTCTTTTTTTTTCAAGCTTTCTTAATTTTTCCCTTCTTTCTTCTCTCTCTGTGTGTCGTTCTCTCACCGATCAGGGTTATAACAGGCCACGCCGGAGAATCGGCGCACATGTTCTGGGAGCGAAGCAGAAGACGAAGAGAGCGCGTGCCCGTTCACAACGATAGTAGTTTTTGGTCAAGACAGACATTTTATGCCGAGCTAGAACAGCTCGAATGTTAAAAAATCTAAATGCGTACCTACTTCTGTTGGTATCCGCAATGCGCCCTTCCTTCACTATCACACTCCCCCCCCCCTCCACAATACAATCCCGACGCACATTAATTGCTCACATTTTATCACGAAATTACTCAATAGCTATATGCATTTCCATCACTATCATAGCCAATCATGACATGAACCGAATTGATAAACTGTAACGTAACTTACATCACTATTTCGTTGTGACAGTACATGCCACCATCATAATATTTTCTTTTGTGCCTTCTCTTTGCCTGCCCTCCTCCTCCCAGGTCCTTTCTGTCCTCAATACCCTTCTCCTATACAGAGTGGCATGCAGGCACCTTTAAATAGGCCGGTAGAATTCTCCGTTTTTGATTAAAGAGCTTTCTCTCCCTCTGATGATAATTTTGCATGCATGCTCTCGGTTCTAATCGCAGTTACAGTAACACAGCGGGTAGAACCCCTGCGACCAATAACGACAGCATCACTGCTTCATCTTTCCTAATTAAATGAATCATGTCATTTGCCATGCTTGTGGGAGTTCGGGTTTTGATACATGGGGCTTATGGGGAGTTTCGCAATCGCATGAACGATGAACTCTGACACAGAAAGACAGACACGCTGACAGAGACACACGACACATACAGAGATACAGGAAAAAACACACAGACACACAAAAAGAGACAGACACAGACAGAGATACGCACACACACGCAGTCGGAACGAGAAAACTGACACAAAGACTGAACGAGACACAGATACACACAAACGGAACGAGACACACACACCACACAAACACCAACACAACCAACAGACAAACAGGGACAAACAGACAGACACGCACAAAGCGACGTACAGACAAAACACAGACAGACAAACACACCGGATAGATTTACAAACACACACACAGAGACAGACACAGAGAAGGACACACATAGATAGACAGAAACACACAGTCGGAACAAGACGCACAGAGACACACAGACAAATACACACACAGAGACGGGCGCGCACACACACACACACACCACACACAAGACAGATAGACACACACAGAGACAGGCCCACGGAAAGACACACACACACACGCACACACAGACACGAGACAGGCAGACACACAGACAGAGACGCAAACACACACACACAGGGAGATTCTAACCAGGCCATCGGCGGATGCAGATCGGGTCACATTCGGCTCCGCTAATCCATCTTCAAGCGCCCGAATTTTCCGACCATCGGCACGAAATCGCACAACCAACGCAACGGGCAAGTCACCATCTTTCATCTGACACCAATATTTCCGAGCTGGGCTCTTTTTTCAACCCGAAACGGACGTTTGAAAACCGTAAGCGGCGGTCATAGCGTTAAGCCTAGACGCGCCCCCCGCGGCGGCGGCACGGCAGACGCGCCAGCCGAGTCGGTGCCCAACGCTCTCTGCGGCGCCCCCCGTAACGCAGCCAACTGGGAAGGGCCCGATTCGCGGGTACAACTGCCATCAATTCTGACCCACCAGATCAACTGGACTGCATGGATGCTGAAGATGTGGAGACCGAGGACGGCGTCGGGCCCAGCGGCTACATCCCCGGTCCAAGCGGGGTAGCCGAAGCGTCCAACAATGCACACCTGCGGCCGCCCATACCTCACACTCCATGGTATCGGGTGGTCAACGCTCGCCGACGGAAGGTTGTCGCCGAGGAGGCCTCCGCGACGCCACCCGCCCCATTCCACGAGCGCGAGCGTAGACATGGAACAGGTCGGCCTCGCCTGCCACGCCTTCCCGCAGAGGACCACAAAGTGGTTTTCCGTATAAGAGGAGGCATATCTCTACAACAAGAAGCGGTCTTACCCTTACGCGCTGCTATACAAACCGCACTCCGAGCCCCCTTGCCCCTGGAGGCGCGGATACGAGTACGCAAGGAGCAGAACATTGCCCTTATCAGCACCTCAGATCCAGACCTCGCTGAACAGCTGTGCCACGTGCAGACGCTCGAGCTCGGCAGCAGATCGTATGAAGTCTCCGCGTACGTGGCTTCTCCAGATAATTCCTGCAAGGGAGTAATCACAGGAGCCCTACCTATACCCACAGAGGATGCTCTCATGAACGACACCGTCACCTACCCGCAAGGTATCAACATTATCCAAGCCCGAGCATTCGGAACGAACGGAGCATGCCTATACACCTTCGAGGGCAGGCGTGTTCCCCGATACGTTTACTTTCAAGGTGTGGAATTTCGATGCAGACCTTTCCGACCAGTCACCCAAGTGTGCCACTGCTGCCTCAGAACTGGCCACCGACACGACATCTGCCCATATCCGCAGGAACGGCGGTGTGGAAATTGCGGCGTGCTTAACCCAGATGAGCACCACGATGGTTGCGTTCCGCGCTGTCTAACCTGTGGATCCGACGAACATCCCACCATCGACCTAGGGTGCCCGGCCCGTCAGAGGAGGCCCGGGCCTCGGACGTTGAGAGATGGACGCCAGCTCCCGGAAAAACCCAACACCCCTCCACTGAGGAAAAATACAGAAGAATTGCCACCACACAACCAACCTCGCAGCAGTTCTCAGAATGCCGACAGCCAAGGCCCTACGAGGACTGCCCGATCGAAGCGCCCCAAAATACCCAACCAAGGACAGCAAACCTCACAACCTATTCAACCCCAAGCACCTCCACCCATCCAGACACCGGCGCATCCATCAAGGAACCACCCGACACCTTCTTCGCAGTGCGGCGCAAAAAGCAACGCCACGTGGCCCGCGCTCCCGCAACGACAGTCCACCCACGCACCTGGCCTAGCGGCCAGAGCAGTGGCGCCGAGTGCATCTGGCTCGGCTACCGGAGGTCACCTAAATCAAGTCCCACAGTCGCAGCTACAGCGACGGCAGGATCCCCTGGCCGACTCTGGTAAGTCGCCCGTTGAGCAGGCCTCCCAAATGCCTTCCCAATCAACCCCACCCCATTCTCCAGCCCTCGTTCAACAGACATGTGCCCAATATTTCCAAACCCCAGAATTCACACAAGGCCTCACGCAAATAGTTCTGAAGTTTGTAAGTGATAGCCTCGAGGCTGTTAAAACACAACTGAGTAGGGAACAAGAACAGGCCCTCCAGAGGATGGAGACCACGTTTAGTCACCGCATGGAGAAAATTGAGGCTGCAATTAATGACCTGTACGATATGCATGCTCAATCATCACCAACCCGTAAGCATAAACAACGCAAATCCGCCGCCGCTTGTTCTCCTCAGCCCACGGAGCAGGCGAACAGCCCACAATCGGGAGTTTCGACTCCTACAACGCCTCAACATGGCGAATTCTAGTAATCGACAGAATTCCGGAAGAGCAGGTTTGCCTTCTCTATCCGGAAATCAAAATTCATCTGATATCAACATATGGCAATGGAATTGTAGAAGCATCAAAAAGAAACACTCTCAATTGGCCGCCTACATTCAACACTCCACGGAACCACCGCATATCGTGGCTCTGCAGGAAACGGGGTCTGCACCTTTCTCTCTGCAGGGATATCATGTGGCATCCGTAACATCGCGCACCGCTATTCTTATACATAAAACCCTTCCATTTATAGACCGGACCCCTACGGGAGGCTCAGCCGAGAAAGGCACCGAGTACACCGCCCTTGAGCTAATCCCATCGAATTACACATCGGCAAAAGGACTCTTGGTAATCAACATATACAGCACCCCTAAAGATAAGGGCACAGGAATACCGGAAATTTTTACTTAAACGCGGTCCACACATCGCATCATAGTGGGCGATTTTAATGCACGCCATACCGCATGGGGTTATGTAAGTAACTCGCCGAAGGGTAACCTGGTACATAACGCCATGATGCATCACGCACTTACCTTAATTACTGACCCTACTGTGCCAACGCGAGTAGGCACTAGCACCGCCAGGGATACAACGCCAGACCTCACGATGGTGAGCGCACATGTGATAGTGAAAACACATGAGGTTCTACCGGATACATTAGGCAGCGACCACCATGTGATCCGAACTGTCGTAACGCAAAATTCCAAAATTTTCCGACCTCAAATTCAGACCCTCGTTGACTGGGATAAACTTCGCACATACATCGCTGCGGAGGATACCACTCCGCAATCTATAGAGTCTTGGACTCAAAAGATACAAGATGCCATTGAGAGAGCCGGTAAAAAGATTAAGAACACGAAGACTGCGCCCCAAGTTGACCCCCATCTCCTCCATCTGTGGGAGGCTCGACGAAGCCTTTCTAAACGATGGAAGCGTCAGAGACTAAACCGGAAACTTCGCCTACGTATCGCTGCAGTTACGGAGGAAGCTGCACAGTATGCCACCCAGCTAGCTAGAGCGAATTGGGAAAACTTTTGTGGCAGCCTAAAAGGAACACTTGGCACAAAACGCACGTGGAACATCCTCAGGGCCCTTCTAGATCCGACGACTACCAAAAACCACATTAACACCACTACCCAGAGGCTCATTTACCTGGAGGAGCAAAAAGGCACGGACATTATGGCACATATAAAACACCTTTACATTCCTCAGCCCCTACCGGTAGATCCGAACGCACTCCCTTTAACACCCCCCGATCCGGACGAAAACTTGGATGCAGATGTCACACTTGCGGAGGTAAAACAGGCTCTTGCTTCTATTACCCGGGACACTGCACCAGGGCCGGATCGTATAACATACAAGGTCCTCCGAAATTTGGATGACGTATCTCTACAGGAGATCACGGATCTCTTTAACGAACACTGGAGCAAGGGCACATTACCGTGCGATTGGAAACATGCCCAAATTAATCTGATTCCCAAACCGGGCAAATCACTACTTCTCCAGAATTTACGACCCATCTCCCTCACGAGTTGTGTAGGCAAACTTTTTGAGCACGTCGTTCTCCGGCGACTGCAACCACAATTAGAAGCTCAGAATTTCTTTCCCAACACGCAGTTTGGCTTTCGCCCCAACCTATCGGCGCAGGATGTTCTCCTGCATGTTAAAGAGACCCTATTTCATCCCAAACGACAGACGGCCCGAACCAGAGCCATTCTCGCATTAGACATACAAAAGGCTTTTGACAATGTCGGGCACGAACACATCCTCAGGACATTGGCCACCACTGGCTGCGGCCGTAGGACCTGGCATTATGTCAAAGCCTTCTTGGAAAATCGCACCGCCGAGGTTAGATTAGGTTCACTCACATCCACCACTTTTACCCTCCCAAACAGGGGTACACCCCAGGGAGCTGTCCTATCGCCACTCTTATTCAATGTAGCCATGGCCCCATTGGCCAAAGAACTCGCAAATATTCCTAAATTACAGCACGCATTTTATGCTGATGATATGACCCTGTGGGTGTGCCATGGCTCCATTGGGGAGGCACAAGATATCCTACAAACCGCTATCAACGTCATCGAGCGGCACATTAACACAATGGGTCTCCACTGTTCGCCAGAAAAGTCGGAGTTACTTACAATTAAATCCCACGCGTGCGACCCAAGCATTGACCTGTTCGTACATGGTCAACCTGTGCCAAGAGTGCATAAAATCAGGATCTTGGGTCTACACATCCAATCAAACTTAGATGCAAACTTCACCTTAAACCTTCTGGATAAGCAGATAAAGCAAATTTCAGGATTCATTCGCCGGATTGCGTCGCGCAATCACGGTCTATCTGAGAAGGACACAATGCAAATTGTTGAAGCTTTGGTGGTAAGTCGCCTCGCTTACCATCTTCCCTATCACCACCTCACTCAAAAGCAAACAGAACAGGCGAACAGTCTAATCAGGCGGGCGGTTAAGACCGCACTGAGGCTACCGATGCGTACTAGCAATGCTCACCTCCTGCAGACTGGTCTGTATAATACAGTCCAGGAAATTATAGAGGCACAGAGGAGCAACCAACTCTTGCGCCTCTCTCGGACACCCACAGGGCGGAACCTGCTCCGAACCCTGAGGTTAGAGCCAAGCGGCACGATGCGTAACGAAGAAGCATGGTCCCCTATTCCGATAAAGGTCGCGGCACACATGCAACTCAAGCCACTGCCACGAAACATGAATCCCCAACGCCACCCGGGTCGACGCAAGGCACGCGCTGATTATTACATACGGTGGTACAGAAATCGTGATGACGTCCTTTATGTCGACGCTGCGGTAGGCCCGCTTGAAGGAACGGCCACAGCTGCTGCGATGACGGAGGACGGACGCATTAACATCTCCGCGTCGATTAAAACGGCTCGCCCCGACGTGGCTGAGGGAGTCGCACTAGCCCTAGCAGTGGCGCATGCGGCCGCAGATTCTACCATTACAGAAATCTGTACCGATTCCCAAAGCGCATATCGATACTTCCGTCAAGGCATAGCCCCAAACACGGTTTCACGCATTTTGCGAAACATTCCTTCGCTTCCCCATCCGGTGACTATCACGTGGGTGCCTGGGCATGAGTGTATCCCCGGGAATGAGCGCGTTAATGCGCATGTCCGAGGTCTTTCCATCCGGACCCTCGAGGACCACTCACCCAAACCCGTGACAAAACCAGAAGAGGGAATCTGCACCTACCATCAGATTACGTCCTATTACAGGAACGGCAGACGAGATTTACCTGCCCCTCACTACTCCCTTAACCCTAATCAGAGCTCGGTCTGGCGCCAGCTCCAGACGAAAACATTTATTTCCCCCTATCTGGCACATCTATTTTACCCAGCTCTCCATCACCCACATTGCACCACCTGTGGGGCTCCCCGGGCTGATCTTTTCCACTGTTTGTGGAGCTGCCCAAAGCCCCTGGTGGTAGACCCTATTCCCAATCCTTCCCTTTCCTCGTGGGAGGCCGCTCTTCGGGCCACTGGCTCGGACGACCAGCTGACGCTGGTGAACCGGGCCTGCCTAGAGATGTCGGCCAGGGGGCTCCCGGACGTCTAGGAGCCCAACCACACTCACTTTGAATATTTCAAATAAAGTTGTATCCATCCATCCACAGACAACCAGAGAAAGACAGACAGAGACAGACGCACACAGAGAGAACACCTAGACACACAAAGCGACAGACAGACAAAAACACACACAAATCGACAGACAGACAAAAACACAGACACAAACACACCAGATAGATACGCACACAGACACACACACACAAAGACAAAGAGACATAGAGAAAGACACAGACAGACAGACAGAAACACAGAGACGGAACAAGACGTACACTGAGAGAGACACAGAGACGGGCACACACACACACACACTACAGACACACACAGAGACAGACCCACGGAAAGACACACACACACACACACAGACACACACGAGACAGAGCCACGGAAAGAAACACACACAAGGAGACAGGTAGACACACAGACAGAGACGCAAACACACACACGAGGACAACCAGAGACAGACAGACAGACAGAGACAGACAGACAGACGCACAAAGCGACAGACAGACAAAAGCACACACACACACAGAGACAGATAGACACACACAAGGACAGACACACAGAAAGAGACGCACACAAACACACACACAGACGTACACAGACAGACGCACACACACACACACACAAAGCGACAGACAGACAAAAAACACAGACACACAGAGAGAGAGATAGACACACAAGGACACACACAGAAAGAGACGCACACAAACACACACACAGACACACAGAAAGAGACGCACACAAACACACAGACGTACACAGACACACACGCACTAACAGACACGCAAAGCGACAGACAGAGACAAAAACACAGAAACACACACAGACAGAGACAACACACCAGATAGATTTACAAACACGCACACACAGACACACACAGAGACAAAGAAAGACACAGAGAGACAGAAACACAGAGACGGAACAAGACACACACTGAGAGAGACACGCACAGACAAATACACACAGAGACGGGCAGACACACACACAGAGACAGACCCACGGAGCACACACGCAGAGAGACAGACGAACACACCCACGTACACACACACACACACACATACAGACCAGACTTCTATCGTATACCAGTTGCAAGAATGCCTGCCCATGGACGATTCTGCAGGGGACGGATGGATGCTGTGAGTGCCACCTTTATAGCGGGGCGGTGACATGTGCGCCACTAGGCTCGACAAAAAAAACTTTTTTAAAAGTTGCTCTAATTCCTTGTCTACTTCGAATTCACCGATCATAGCATATAAAAAAACGGCTCACAGTTCACCTCTCCGCCCCTTACAGCAGAATCACCTTGTGTTTCCCACTGTGGCATACTTTTCTTCTTCTTCTGTCACGCGCTACGGCCCTAAACCCCACTTTCGTGAAACCGCCTACGTCACCATATACAGCTCTGCTCAACGAGTTTCCGGAGATTACAACGCAGTCTCCAATGGATAAGACCCCCAAGCACACTGTGACCCACTGCATCGTAACCACAGGCCCACCGGTTCACTGCCGCCCTCGCCGACTTGGCCCTGATAACTTCGCATTGCTCGCAACGAGTTTGAGCATATGTTACAGCTGCAGATCATTCGTCCGTCATCAAGCTCGTGGTCGTCGGCGCTACACATGGTTCCCAAGAAGAACAATGACTGGCGGCCCTGTGGTGATTATCGGGCTCTCAATGCAGTCACCGTTCCAGATCGATACCCGTTACCCAATATTCAGGACTGTACTGCCTTTTTAACCGGCACAACAGTATACTCGAAGATTGATCTCGTGAAAGCTTATCACCAGATCCCCGTTGAGCCTTCTGACATTCCCAAAACTGCAATAATTACCCCATTTGGGCTCTATGAGTATTTACGAATGCCCTTCGGTTTGAGAAACGCAGCTCAGACATTTCAGCGTTTTATAGACGAAGTCACAAGAGGCCTGCCGTTTTGTTTCGCCTATATCGACGATCTTCTCGTTGCCAGCAAGGACGCTGAAACGCACAAGGCACATCTACGTGAGCTTTTCACTCGACTGCGTGATTACGACCTTGTCATCATGTAGAAAAGTGTCAGTTTGGAGTCTCGGAGATAGCATTCCTCGGACATCAGATCACTAAAGATGGCATCACTCCTCTACCTGACAAGGTTCAAGCTATCCTCGAGTACCCGCCTCCCACGTCCATACGTAGTCTGCGACGTTTTCTCGGACTCGTCAATTTTTATCGCCGCTTCATCCCTTCATGCTCTACACTGCTGCAGCCTCTGGAAGCACTACTCTCGACTTCGCAAGCCGAGTCAGCCGCACTTCCCTGGGACACGGTCGCGGATCAAGCTTTTTCCGCCGTTAAGACCAAACTCGCCCAGGCCACCCTCCTGCATCACCCTTCACCAACTGCTCCCACTAGCCTCATGGTGGACGCTTCTTCAGAAGCAGTTGGAGCCGCTCTTCATCAATGGATCAATGGTGCATGGGCTCCAATTTCCTTCTTCTCCCGCAAGTTACGCGACACTGAGCGCCGATACAGTACTTTCGGACGGGAGCTCCTCGCAGCCTACCTTGCGGTGAAGCATTTCAGGTACTTCCTTGAAGGGCGACAATTTGTCATTCTTACCGACCACAAGCCACTTGTTTCGGCTTTACGTTCCTGCAGTGCCACGCACACTCCTAGAGAACTTCGGCACCTTGCTTTCATTGCCGAATTCACCACAGACATACGTTATGTAAAGGCAGTTTTAACAGTGCAGCGGACGCTCTCAGTCGTATTACCATCAATGCCACGACAGGCACACCGACCTTTCATTGTCTTCGCTCGCGGAGGCACAGGCATTAGACGATGAGCTTCCACGACTCCGATACTCTACTTCCCTCCGACTGGAACAAGTCAACTTTCCCGACGACGACGTTACGCTCTGGTGCGATGTTTCACACAACTGCACTCGTATCTATGTTCCTTCACAGCTGCGTCGTGCTGTTTTGACACCCTCCACTCCATCTGCCATCCAGGCGTAAGAGCTACGCAACACTGGTCACTGAACGCTATGTCTGGCCGCGCATACGCGCTAACATTCGTGACTGGGTTCGCACTTGCACAGCGTGTCAGCGTATCAAGGTACAACGGCACACCAAGCCTCCATGGGGAAAATTCCCTCTCCCTGATGCACGTTTCGACACCATTCATTTGGACATTGTCGGGCCTTTACCTCCATGTCGGGGAAATACGTATTTGCTTACGTGTATTGACAGGTACACTAGGTGGCCTGAAGCAGCTCCAATGCCTGACATCACGGCAGAAACAGTTGCTCGTACCTTTCTTGCTACCTGGATTAGCCGTTTCGGTGTACCATCAACGGTGACTACCGATCGAGGCAGACAGTTTGAGTCAGCGCTTTTCACCTCTGTCACATCTCTACTGGGTTGTGCGCGTATTCGCACAACTGCGTATCATCCAGCATCAAATGGCTTAGTGGAGAGACTCCACCGTCATCTAAAAGCAGCACTCGACTCGCTCGCAGCCTCACGCCGAAGATTGGGTATCACACCTCCCTATCGTGCTTCTCGGCCTGCGTTCAACACTTCGGCCAGAACTTGCCTGCTCTGTAGCCGAGATGGTTTATGGCTGCACACTCCGTTTGCCTGGTGACCTCGTCAGCCCCGTTACTACGCAGAGTGTTTCGGATCCATCTTCTTTCGTCCAGCGTCTGCGGGTCTTCATGCAAAACTTGCGCCCATCACCAACTTCAGCTCATACTAAGAACGACGTTTTTCTGCCGGCAAACCTACAGACATCTTCACACGTTTTTGTTCGTGTCGATGCGTCTCGCCGTGCTCTTCAGCCTCGCTATGACGGTCCTTTCCCAGTCATCAAGCGTTCTGAACATCATTTTACAATCCTGCGTAATGGGCATGAAGACACAGTCAGTATTGAAAGGATCAAGCCGGCACCCATTCTGACAAGCTCAGTCTGACCATTCTTTTTTCTTCAAGTGCCCACGGCCACTTGTCTGCAGGGGGGCCTATCTGTGGCATACTTTCTTCTTCTTCTGGCACGACGCACTTGGGACATAAACTAGTAGTGGGTAGTCTGCTGTGGAGAAAGAAGAAGTAGTTGGAACAATGGCGGAGATACAATAATAAACCGCGCTGTGTTTTCGGAACCGCGTTTCAGTGTGCTATACCACTATTTATTTTGTCTTTTCTGTCTACTTTTCTGCTACTAGTAATCTAAGCGTCTCTATACCTATTGCGCACGTGTTCACCTTTCCATTGTTGTTTCCTAAACACAGAGCTTCATGTAGGGTCGTGCCCAAGCGTACAACAGGGTGGATATCTTCACATCCAATCAACACATGCTATGCCCCGTCCTTAGCGCTCTGAAAGCGTGAACGTCTTTCTTTTTTTTATAGGCAATCTCGCTTTAAACTACGGCTTCTGGCAACCCGACTTCGCTTCAAACAGTAAAGCGCTTCCCCTCGAATTATCATAAACTGCCTCCTCCTTATTTCGAATTTGCTTTTTCGGTAGGTACTCAGGGAGGGTTTCTTTTGTTTCCATCGCTCCTATCCAATAACTCATCTCCGCCTCTCACTTTTTTCCTTAACGCTCTTGGCCACATCGCTTACACTGCCAGCAGTGTACTGGATGGTGAGTCTGCTAGTTCCTTTAACCGCGAAGCTGTCTAAGCGTGCCGTAATTTGTCTGCCGGAAACAGAAACGATCTTCATCATGGACCACCACGCGCTCGCTGCTAGGTCCTCTTCCTCAACTTCGTCCTCTTCTCCTCCGCTCCCAGAACACGTGCGCCGATTTCACCGGCGTGGACTGCAATAACCCTGATGAGCAGGGGCGTAGCCAAGGGGGGGGTTGGGGGGTTCAAACCCCCCCGAAATTTTTCAGTTTTGCTTGCGTATAAGGCACGCACACATACAAACTCACGCACGCACACATAAAGTATGGTTGAACCCCCCAGAAAAAAATTTCTGGCTACGCCCCTGCTGATGAGTGAGAGAAGGAGTACGGAGCGAAAGAGAGACCTATAAAGAACGAGAAAGTGTTGGCAAAAAAATTTTTTCAGGAGGCGGAATTCGAACCCGCGTACCCTCAGTCCGAAGGCGAGCGTCGCAACCACTCGGCTATCCAGCCACACTAATAGAGCCTAGCATAGCCTTGTATAGTATAGTTTAGCAACGGGGTGGGAAGTGAGCGTGAGGAGGAGGAATGTGATGCAGAGGAGGAGAGAAGTGAGGAGGGGAGAGTAAAGCATAGCATAGAGAGAAGAGAAGGAGAATCATGGAGAGAAAGAGAGTGAGAGATAGCGAGAGAAAACGATTGAAAGGGGGAAGCAAGCGAGAAATTGGGAGGGGGGATAAATAAGCAGAAATAAACAGCGAAAGGGAGAAAAACATAGACAAGAAAGAAGAGAGGAGGAAAGAGAACATTTGCAATACTTAGCAAAACAGGAAAAGCCAGAACCACAATGCGCCCATTAGCTCCGCTGTCTCTTTAACATCGCGCCCCACTGCAAGCTATGCTAACTGTTTCTGCACGGTGAGTCAGCGCTCTTCCTGTAGACATACTGGGACATCGTCACAGTCTGCCCATCTATCTTTCTGGTATTCCGTAGCCTCTCTTCGAACCTCATTTTGGTCTGAGCTTCCCTCACCTCAGAACTTGCCCATCCCAACCGCCATTAAACTTTGCAGCGGGATATCTCGGGGCACAGACATGCTAGAATTCTTCCGACTGGAACTTTGTTGAAACGCGACTGCCTCCAACTTTTAAATAGAAATATGCCCGCTTTCTGCACATTAAAGTTCATTACTTAATCTTCGTTAATTGGGCGGCTGACTGCGATAATGATTGTTGCACTTTGTGTTCCCCTGGATAAAAAAATATCCGCACAGGTTGTTTTCAGGAACCTCCCAGTGCTGAAGTTTAAGAAAACCATAAAGCTTAGTGATGAACACCCCGCATAATCAACACACTTTACCATGTCACATAATATCAACTTCTATTATATGTGCACACAAGCTATTCTTCGGTGGTGTACGTGCCCACCACAGCCGCGTGGTGTCATATAAAACAAAACAAAAAGCCAAGCTAGACAAAAAAGCAGTACAAGTAATAAGCATAAATATCTCAATGAAGATTTACCTGCATAGTCTATGTACTGATGAAGCTACTGATAAAGGCAAGTTGAAAGCATGCAAAACACTTATCTGCCGCTGTCGTTCCGGAGCCCTCGAAACACACATCCTTGCACCATATTGCCCCGATTCTGCTGAGGCGCGCAGTTTGTCGCGCCATCTGGGAGCAACAACACAAAACCTACAATTACCATGAGTTTCCTAAAATCAACTAGACGGAAATGCGACGCTGCTGTACGTAAAGCCGCTGCATCTTGTAAAAGTTGCGAAAGTATTTGGTCCAGCCGTCGTGCGGCGATGGCCGGTTGGCGACACGTGAACTTTTCGCCTTCGCGCGGTGATACACGGCCGCTGCTACTCACCCAACCTCTCTCATCCCCACAAGGGTTTGTCTCAAAGCAGTAGTGTCCCTGTTGTTGCTGTTGTGTTTGGGATGCTGCTTTTGGCTTCTTGGGCATTCTGAATGCGAAGCATTTCTTACCGAACCAAAGGCACTCTCACCACTTCTATCTATCTATCTATCTATCTATCTATCTATCTATCTATCTATCTATCTATCTATCTATCTACCAAACCACCCACCAACCAACCCTCCCACCTACCAACCTACCTACCTAAGTCCCTGCCTGCCTGCCTGGCTATCTATCTATCTATCTATCTATCTATCTATCTATCTGCAAAGGTGAGGGCGCTCTTGCGGTCGTCTCCTTAACCTGGTACCAAAACTGACACAGTTGGACACGAATATCTGACGAACATAATTTTCAGGTCATGGCAAGATTAACGTGAATATCGTGTCGCACACGTGATGGAATCCTTACAACCAGTAACGTGTGCCCCATACCTACACATCACGGCCCGTGGTATGCGGGTACGCGCCACAGGGATTCAGTGTATACCAGGGACAGCGACGATATACTCTGGAAACCTTACCGCGACAGCTTTAAAGAACCCGTGTAGCAGAAAATACCGTGCCGACGTCAGCGCCGTTGTCGATGAGCGTTGTCGACGCTGGCCTTGGGATCGAGGGTACGGGGGTTTGAATCCCGCCTCGTCAGGAATTCTTTTCGGCACAATCTTTTCTTTCGCTCTTTATTGCGATAGCAGATATATGGACACTCTTGGCTGGTTTTTGCCGTCGCCGTCATGTCCCAGATATGTATATATATATATATGCATGTATAAATAAAAGCCACAAAGAAAAATGAATCAGAAGAAAAAATTGCGACAGCGCGCCACCGGCATTTGAACCCACGATCCCTCGCTTCACAGCCCGCTGCTTTAAGCACCTCGGCCACGTGCCACCGGCTGTTTAGCATAACAACGGCGAGCTCTTTATACACACCATTTAACGCTAACGACACGCAGAAGTCGGAGGTGCTTCACTGTGTCACCCGCCAGATTTCACTTCACGTAGCGAAGCCACGTCGGGCTGAATGGCCTTTAGCTTCGCGTCGTTTTTCTGTATGTTTTCCAGAAATTAAATCTGTTCGTTCTTTCTTCATTCATTCATTCAAGATTACCAGAAGAACGCATTTTAAAGCAACGCTCCTACATTTTCCTTCCGTTTGAAAGCTGCCCTTGAGACGCGCACAATAAGTGGCCTATTGCTGCTCAAACACGAAGAAGTAACAATCGTAACAGCTGTTCGCGCTCGTCCTGTGTGTACTTGTGCGTTCTTTTCGAGTGTCCTTTCTAGTGTTTGAGCGGCGCGATGCAAGTGCCGAGCTGCTTGCTTGGTATGATATTCCAACTTGCTGCTATCGCATTCATTGCTTCGTCGTTGCGGCGAAACTGTGACTTTTTTCAATCTTTCTTTATTTCTTTCCCACTATTTCTTTCTCTCTATGTGCTCGTTCTCTATCCCATGAGGGTTATTACAGGCCATGCCGAAGAAATCGGCGCACGTGTTCCTGGAGCGAAGCAGACGAAGATGTAGAAGAGGACGGAGAGAGCGCGTGCTGGTTCACAATGTTGGTAGCTTTTGGTAGAGAGACATTTTATGCCGAGTTAGAACAGCTCGAATGTTGAAAAATGTCTCAAGGCGTACCTACTTCAGTTGGTATCCGTAATGCGCCCTTCCGTCATTATAACAGACCCCCCCCCCGACAATATAATCCCGACGATTTTAGTTACATTACCCTGAGGGCACATAAAGGCGTTACAGAGGGGGTGGGTAATATAACAAAAATGTAGTAAAAAACAGAACACAATAATACAACCAATTATTTAGAATACATGTTCAAACAATACTCAGTATTCGAGGCTTAAGATATGATCGGTTAGTGCAGTCTTGAAGGATGACACGTCCTCAATGGAGGCGATGGAGGGGGAAGGTGGTTCCACTCGGCACTGGTTTTTGGCAGAAAGGAGTCTGAAAAAACGTTAGTACGGCAGAAAGGAATAAAACTTTATGCTGATGGTCAAGACGTGACGATATGTATGAAGGCTCGGAGATGAGTTCCTGTTTAAGTGAATTATTTGGTAAAGGAGTTTATGAAAAAGACATAGGCGAGAAATTTTTCTTCTAGTTTGCAAATCAATTAGTCCAAGGTTTGATTTCATTAGTGAAACTAGATGTGCGGGTATAGTTTGAATTAATGAAACGTGCTGACCGATGTTAACTGACTCGATGATGCTGATAATGTTTTTTGACGGGGGTCCCACACGATGACTCAAGCTTAGGTCTAATTAGTGTTTGTACAGCATGAAACTTCAAATGGCAGGGGGCTTTAGAAAAATTTCTGCGTATGTAGCCGAGGGATCTGTTGGCATTGCTAGTGATGTATTCGATGGGCGCATGCCATGAAAGATTATTGGTTAGCTGTATTCCGAGATATTTATATGAAGTTACGTAACAAGGTTGATGTTATTGATAGCATAGCCGAAAAGAAGTGGATGAGTTCAGTGCGACGCGAAAATCATGATTTTGCATTTAATGGGATTTAGGAACATGGCCATTGTGAGCACCACTTAGATATGTTATCTAGGTCTGATTGAAGAATAAAGTTATCATGCTGATTAGTTATTTCACGGTATAGAACACAATCGTCGGCAAATAGTTTTATAGAACTATTAATAACATTAGGTAAGTCATTAATATAAATTAAAAATAGCAATGGGCCCAAGACGGAGCCTTGGGGAACACCTGACTTTACGTCACAGCGCTGGGATGCAGCATTATTAGCAGTTACAAATTGACTACGGTTAGTTAGACATTCTATCCAATTGAAAATGTTAGGGTCAATATTAAGAGTACTGAGTTTAAGAAGTAGTAAGCGATGAGACACCTTGTCAAAAGCTTTAGCAAAATCTAAGAAAATGCAATCAATTACTTGGCCTTTGTCTAAAGAGGAAGAAATGCTATGTATAATGATATTAGTTGTGTTTCGCAGGAGTAGTTCTTGCGAAACCAATGCTGAAATGAAGTGAAGAAAGAGTTGATTCAAGAAATGAAACGAGATTAGAAAATATGACTGTTCAAGGATTTTGCAAGGTATGCTGGTAAGTGAAATGGGGTTTGTAATTGAGAGGAGAATGCGGGTTACCTGATTTCAACAGAGGCACCACCTTCCCCACCTTCCAATCTGCGGGCAAAGTCGAGCACTCAATAGACTGGGTGAAAAGGTACATAAAAATCACAGAGGAGTACACAGCAGTATTTATTGGAAATTTGGAATTAATTTCGTCCGCGCCACAGGAAGAGGATAGTTTTAAATTATGAATTAACTTTAAAATCCCCGCAAAGTCAACAGCAAGTGGATCCATAGGAAAAAAAATCCTTTTGCACATGTACGGGACTGGTCAGTACTGCGGTCAGAAAATGATTTCGCAAAGGTGTCATTTAGAACCCTGCAACATTCTTCATCGCTCATTGTGCAACCACCAGTATCTGTAAGAGATATGTTATTTATCTTTTTTTTGAATAGTGCTCCAAAATTTCGATGGATTAGTTGAAAGAAGGGAAGGTAGATATGTATTAAGAAGGTGACCTTCGCTTCTATCAACGCGATTCGATATGCATGCAGTGCGTTTGAGTAATCATTCCAACGTGTAGGTGTTTGACAGCGTTTCGCAAGACGAAAGTGCGTTTTTTCTTGTTGGATAATCTCTTTAGTGTCGTCGAAAACCAAGGGGAGCGTTTCTTGCCGGAAATCCTGCGCAGTGGAATATTTAGCAGCAAGTGATGTGGCTTTGGTTTTAAATAGGTTCCAATTATCTTCTACGGTACGGCTAAAAAATTCTGGCATGAACTCGTCTATGAATAATGCAAGCTGATTATAATTGCTGTGTAATCGCCTCTCGCATAATCTCTGATAAATTTTGGATGGTTTTTTGACGAGTAACGCAGCCCTTTACAAAAAAATGTAAGAAACAATGATCGCTTATTCCGGGTCAAAAGTTAATGAATGCACTAGATTAGGGTTATTGACAAGGACTAGGTCAAGTGTGGTTTGATGAAGTAGTGCCAGTTCTAGTAGGCCCAGAAACAAGTTGCGCAAGATTGAAATTTAAGCACAAGTTAATAAAAGATTCACTTTCGGCGGACGAACCAACAGAGGGAAATTGCGAAGCCAACTTTTCTAGGAAAATTAAAATCTCCCAGAAGAAGCAACCAGAGTGAGGAAATTCTGAGACGAGAAAATTAAGAACGTCATGCAGCTCATCGCAGAAAGTAGTTGGTGCATTTGGCGGCCGATAACAAGCACAGATCAATGTGTTTTGGTGGTTTATGACGGCACGCACACAAACCAACTCTAAGGACGTTGTAAGTGCAATCCTATCAGACACTATTTTGTCGGCAACAGCAATTAGAACACCACCACCTGGTTTAAATCGCGGTCACGACGGTACACAACATAATTCTGGTCACAGTGAAACAGTTCTTCACTGTAAATTTTATCAGTCAACCAGGTCTCCGTCAATGCAATCACGTCAGCGGCGCATGAATCAATAATAGGTGTTAGAGCGTCGCGTTTGTTGATTAAACTGCGCACATTTGACAATAAAAATGATAAGCCTTGAGAAGACTGGCTGCGTTGCTGATGCCTAACTTCTGTTAGGAAAAAGACGAATCAAGACGGTGGTTTGTAGCGGCAGACGACAGTTCAACAGTTCTGGCAGCATTGCCCAATTGCAGTTCACAGACACTGTCGGTATCAGGGGAGTAAATGCAACATTTTTTGTTGATATACAGCTTGCTGTACCTCACAGTGAAAAGTTCGCCGCTTTTCTTGCCAAAATCGTACAATTTTGTTCTGACAGTTCTGGTTGCCTTACAAAGTCTTCACTCACGGAGACACTACTTGCTTTTAACTTGTTTTTGGAAGACAGAATTGATTCTCTTAGTTTACATGATGAAACCGGACAATAATAGGTCTGGACTTATTAGGGACAAAACGGCCAAGCCTGGCGCCCGGGAAATGCGATCATCGCTGCTATTGAGGTTCAGGCTTAAAGCTGAATTTTATCGAGCAAACTTTTCTTCTGACTGTGCCCAAGTTTCAGCAGCGGCATCTACTATGCCGTGATATATTAAATTTTCTCGACGTGAACGGTCTTCAAATTCATTGAGCCGTTGGTTCAGTACGGCCATTTGAGGCACGAGGCTTTCCCCCTGTTGCCCCTGACGATCGAATGCTCTGTCAACTGCCGAGAGCCTATTGTCGATATCGGCGATTTGTTGCTCCTTTGAATACTGAGCCTCTTTGACTTCACTCAAGGCAGACATCACTTCTTCATGTTTAGAATCAAATTTATCGTGCAGTGATTTAACGAGCTGTAGCAATTCTTTGTTAGGATCGTCTCTGGGGGGCCAGGGTTTAGCTCTACGTCGCCAGACATGAATAACAACTTAGCGATAAACACACATTCACATGTTAATTGAAACAATGTTTGTGGGTCTGGAAGCACTAGCAGCCAAACATTGTTTGACTTTTTACAGTAAAGTTGAGGTGCTGTACTCACCTGCACCCAAAAACGGAACGGTGCTTGAAACATGTTGACGGCTGTAGTGCTACCATTCCCACTGAAGTGGCGCAAGCTATTCCAGCTGCTTTTAAGGCCTGCTGATGTTGATGCGTCGGTCGATTGGTAGCCGGGGATGACAGCGCTGCGGTAAGACGCGGCCAGCTGCACAAAGTGTGTCGGTAGCCTTACAGCGCAACGGTGATTGTCAGCCGGTTGGGCGAGTTGATGCCTCCGTCATTTGCTGACGAGATTGCCAGCACTTGCGCTTGCGCAGAACCAGTGAGGCTGTCCCACGCGGCGAATCCGATGAAAATCTGCACCCAAAAACGGAACGGTGTTTGAAACATGTTGACGGCTGTAGTGCTACCATTCCCACTGAGCACTTCCGTCACTATCACAGTCAATCATGACATGAACCTAACTGATAAACTGTAACGTAACTTACATCAGCAATATGTTGTCACAAGTACATGCCACGATCATAATATTTTCTTTTTGTGCCTTCTCTTTTCCTGCCCTTCCCTTACAGAGTGGCATGCAGGCACCTTTAATACGCCGGCAGAATTCTCCGTTTTTGATTAAAGAGCTTTCTCTCCCTCTGATGATAATTTTGCATGCATGCTCTCGGTTCTAATCGCAGTTACAGTAACACAGGCGGGTAAAACCCCTGCGACCAATAACGACAGCATCACCGCTTCATCTTTCCTAATTAAATGAATCATGTCATTTGCCATGCTGTGGAGTTCGGGTTTTGACACATGGGGCCTATGGGGAGTTTCGCAAATCGCATGATCGAAGAACTCTGACACACAAAGACAGACACGCTGACAGAGACACAGACAGACATATACAGACACAGACACAGGTAGGAACACACAGACACACAAAAAGAGACAGACACACAGACAGAATACGCACACACACACAGTCGGAACGGGAGAAACTGACACACACAGACTGAAGGAGACACACAGATACACACAAAGACGGAACGACACACACACACACACAACCACACACACAAACAACGAGACACAGACAAACGGGGACAACAGACAGACACACGCACAAAGATACACACAAAGCGACGTACAGACAAAAACACAGACACAGACAAACACACGAGACAGATTTACAAACACGCACACAGACACACATACAAGGGGACGAAAAGACACAGAGAAAGACACAGACAGAGAGACAGAAATACAGAGACGGAACAAGACGTACACTGAGAGAGAGACACACAGACAAATACACAGAGAGACGTGCACACACACACACACAGACATTCCCGCGGAAAGAGACACACACACACAAAAAAAGGAGGACAGGCAGACACACAGGACAGAGACGCAAACAAACACACACAGACTACCAGAGACAGACAGACGCACAGAGAGACACACACACAGACACACAAAGCGACAGACAGACAAAAACACAGACAGATAGACACACACAAGGACAGACACACAGAAAGAGACGCACAAACACACACACACAGACGTACACAGACAGACACACGCACTAACAGACACACAAAGCGAGAGACAGAGACAAAAACACAGACACACATACAGACAGAGACAAACACACCTGATAGACTTACAAACACGCACACAGACACACACACACACAAAAGAGACAAACAGACACAGAGAAAGACACAGACAGAGAGACAGAAACACAGAGACGGAACAAGACGTACACTAAGAGAGACACAGACAAATACACACACAGAGACGGGCACAAACACACACACAGATAGACAGACACAGACCCACGGAAATACACACACACACACACAAGGAAACAGGCAGACACAGAGACAGAGACGCACACACACGCAGACAACCAGAGACAGACAGACAGACAGACGCACACAGAGAGACACACACACAGACACACAAAGCGACAGACAGACAAAAACACAGACACACACACAGACAGATAGACACACACAAGGACAGACACACAGAAAGAGACGCACAAACACACACACAGACGTACACAGACAGACACACGCACTAACAGACACACAAAGCGAGAGACAGAGACAACAACACAGACACACACACAGACAGAGACAAACACACCTGATAGATTTACAAACACGCACAAAGACACACACACAAAGAGACAAACAGACACAGAGAAAGACACAGACAGAGAGACAGAAACACAGAGACGGAACAAGACGTACACTAAGAGAGAGACACAGACAAATACACACACAGAGACGGGCACACACACACACGCACACACACACAGACAGATAGACAGACACAGACCCACGGAAATTTTTATTTATTATTTTATTTATAAAATACTGCAGACCACAATTCGGTCCTTGCAGGAAGGGCACTCATTTTGCATCCAAACAGGAAGTACATTAGACAAATATCAATACAGTTAGTTCAAACAATATATAAAACCTCAAACATAACGCAGAAATGACCCTAATATGCGTACAAGAAAGGCAACATAATGCCAAAACATGAATACGGTGATACAAAGAATATACACATTTTCAAACACACATAAGACATGGGTAACAAGCTGATTTAGGAAGGTTATTCGTGGAGTTTCCACTCGGACACTGTTCTAGGGAAGAAGGAATATTTGTAAGTATCTGTCCTAGCGAAATGAGGGGTTAATGCATGTGTGATCATGACGTGTACGCCTCGTGGACAGGGGGGACACCATAACTCGGGTTCTATGGATAATTCATGACTAATTAATGATTGTAAAAAGTTGAGGCGAAACATCTGCCGGCGTGTTTCGAGGAGCGGAATGTCATTTTCTATCATGAGCTGTGTGGGGGAGTCGGTGTGCTTAAACTTAGAGTAAATAAAGCGAACAGCTTTTCTCTGGATTCTCTCCATAATTTTAATGTTGTGTTTTGTGTATGGATCCCATGTAATACAAGCATACTCTAATTTGGGTCCAATGAATGTCATGTAACTAAGTAATTTAATGCTGGCAGGCGAATTTCTAAGTTTGTGTTTTAGGAAGCATAGTTTACGGAAAGCGGAGGAACAAATATTGCTAATATGTGTGTTCCATGATAAATTGTTGGTGCATGTTACACCTAGATATTTGTAATTTTCAACTTCCCTTAGGGGTGAAGCGGCCAATGTGTAGGTATATTTTAATGGGCTTTTCTTGCGTGTTATGCGAAGACTTACTGTTTTATCCTTGTTTAAAGCCATGCCTGACCTGTCACACCATGATTGTATGTTCTGTAAACTTATTTCAAGATCTGTCTGGTCATGCATTGTATATATTTCCCGGAATAAAACACAATCGTCCGCAAACAATCTTATCTGTGTACCTGGTGTAACAACGGTGACAATGTCATTTATATAAAGTAAAAACAACAATGGACCCAGGACGCTGCCCTGGGGTACACCGGATGTCACTGGAAGACAGCTCGAGTTGTTACCTTCAATAGCGACAAACTGTACACGATCCAACTGTACGCTATCCAAGAAACTATAATGTTCGGAAGATTGTAATCTCTAAGCTTCTGAATGAGTTTATAATGAACTACTCTGTCGAATGCCTTACTGAAATCTAAAAAAAGAGCGTCAACTTGACCATTATTATCTAAAGTTTTCGCAAATGAATGAATTACAGTTAACAGTTGTGTCGTAGTGGAATAGCCTTTTCTGAAGCCATGCTGGCGATCTGTTAATATTGAGTTTCTTTCTAAAACTTTTGTGATGTGGTTGGCGATAATATGTTCAATTAGTTTGCAGCAAGAGGAAGTTAATGATATTGGTCGATAATTTTCTAACAATAAACGATTACCCTTTTTAAAAACTGGCACAACTCGAGCCGTACTCCAGTCATTGGGCACTTTAGTCGATAACAAGGAAGCTCGGAACAGTATAAAAAGAAATCTACCAATAACTTCCGCATATCGTTTCAGAAACATATTTGGGATATCATCTGGGCCACATGATTTCGTTGTTTTTAAGTTCAAAAGCATTGAAACAATACCATTGTATGAAATGAAGTCCACTTCGTGCGCCTCAAAAACAGTCGAATGAAACAAGTTACCTACGTCTGACTGGGAGAAAACGCTGTGGAAGTAGTTGTTGAAATGTTGAGTGATTTCATTCAAGTCTTTTACAGTAGCTCCGTCGACCATTATTTCATTGACAGGTCTCTTATTTTCGCTTAAGTACGCCGAAAATTTTCCAGTGCGTTTTTCATAAAGCCAGGTAGCACCGTCTTAAAGTAGTAATCTTTTGAACTGCAGACAGCTGATGACAATTTGCTTTTTATTTCACTGATAAGTTGTGGCGGAGCGCGCTTCTTTTTGTTCCTTTTAAGTTGGCGCTTTAGTTGCAGTATATTACGAGTCATCCACGGCGTTTGTTTGCTGACCTTTTTTGTTTTGTTAGGCACAAAAGTATTTATACAGTGACGACACATTTTGAGGAACATTGCCCAGAGCGTGAATACGTCGTTCTCAGTATCAGTGAAGTCAGCAAGACACGTTTCCATAAATTCCAATATCCTTGCATCATCAGCTCTAGCATAATTTTTAAAGCACTGTGTCTTAGTGCGTTTAGTGTTGAGGGGTTTAAATATAAGCAAGGCGACAGTAACAAGCTTGTGATCGGAAAGGCCTTCATCAACTGTAACGACGTATTCCGAAAAGTCACGATTCACAAATAGCAGGTCAAGGACAGTACTCGAAGAACCTTGTACACGGGTGGGTTCAGTAACCGTTTGAATTAAATCGTGTTCGATCATAATGTCGAAGATAATATTAGTATTTTGGTCATTCTTAGAGCCCTCCTGAAGTCGTTCCCAGTTAACGCTAGGCAGATTGAAATCGCATACAAGGAAGATTTTCTTATGCTGAAAAGGAGACATGTATTCTTTGAGTTTGATCATGTAATCAAGTGCCGCGTCCGGCGGTCTGTAACATGCGAATAATACAAACGAATGCCCCCAGCATGACAACTGAATGCATAGGCACTCGATGTCAGGGTTTTCATCAATAACTGTTGCTTCTATTGGTTCCTTAGTTAGTACAGCAATACCTCCGCCCCTGTGTGCTCTATCTCGACGACAAATCTTATAACATGGTGGGAACACTAGGTCATCTGTAACTTGATTATGTAACCATGTCTCTGTAATGATAGAAACATGAGGGTCGTGTAGGAGCAACTGAATTTCCAGTGAATCTACCTTGTTGATAACGCTGCGGGCGTTTATGTTGGCTATACGCAACTGTTTTCCTTGTGGTGAACCTGCGTGCGCAGAACTATTGGCATTATCTGTGCAAGGAAAACTACGTTCGCGGCCTTTAACTTGTTGGCTTGCCTACCTATGTTACACATGCGTGTGACTTCTTGTCATGGGGCGATTCCCTCTTCCGGCCTCGTTTTTTTAATAGGTACTTTATCATTTTTTTCTTCATCCCAGACATAAGCAACGCCGTTAATGTACATCTTGTCGAAGGATAAGGTAACTTTCTCGTGTTTTTCCCGGTTTGTCTTCGCACTTGCCCACAGTTACGTCTGATGTCACGAACGTTCCGAGAAAAGTCTTCACCGATCGAAATATTAGTGTTCTTCAATTTATATCCCCTTTTTAGAATAACGGATTTGTTCCTCGAGTTCAAAAGCCTTACGATAACCTGGCGGTTTTTGTTCGATGGCGGTTTTCCTAATCTATGAATTCGCTCGAGAGGTATATTCTCTAGTTCGAGAACACTCTGGAAAATGTCCTTGTTTACGGTCATTTCTAGGGTTTCTGAATTTTCCCCGTTTGTTTCAGTTATTCCATAAATTATTAGGTTAGATCGCCGGCTGTAGTTTTCTAGTTCATCTACCTTCTTTTCGAGTAACTGAACTACACTGCTAATTCGGCCAAGCTGTTCCTGGCAAGAGCTAATCTTGTCATCCAGGTTCGAAAGAGCATCTACTTTCTTTTCGATTTCAATTAGCCGCTTCTCTTTAATTTCCTTAATGTCACTTGATATTTCCTTCAGCTGCTTTGAAATCTGGGAAAGATCAGGACCTGGGTTGGATTCGATGTCGCCTCCCAGAAGTAACAACTTTCTGAGTGAAAAACCAAATACACACACACACACACAAGGAAACAGGCAGACACACAGACAGAGACACAGACACACAGACAGACAGACGCACACAGAGAGACACACACACACAGACACACAAAGCGACAGACAGACAAAAACACAGACACACACAGAGACAGATAAGATAGACACACACAAGGAGAGACACACAGAAAGAGACCCACACAAACACACACACAGACGTACACAGACAGACGCACACAGAGACACACACACAGACACACAAGGCGACAGACAGACAAAAACACAGACACACAGAGAGAGAGACACACACAAGGACACACAGAAAGAGACGCACACAAACACACACACACAGACGTACACAGACAGACGCACACAGAGACACACACAGACACACAAGGCGACAGACAGACAAAGACACAGACACAGAGAGAGAAAGAGACACACACAAGGACAGACACACAGAAAGAGACGCACACAAACACACACGCAAACGTACACAGACACACACGCACTAACAGACACAGAAAGCGACAGACAGAGAAAAAAACAGACAGAGACACACACCAGACAGATTTACAAACACGCACACAGACACACACAGAAAGAGACAAACAGAGACAGAGAAAGACACAGACAGAGAGACAGAAACACAGAGACGGAACAAGACAAACACTGAGAGAGACAAGCACAGACAAATACACAGAGAGACGGACAGACACACACACAGAGACAGACCCACGGAAAGACACACACGAACACAGAGACAGACGAACACACACACACACACACACACACACACAGAGACCAGAGTTCTATCGTTATACCAGTTGCAAGAATGCCTGCCCATGGACGATTCTGCAGGGGACGGATGGATGCTGTGTCACCTTTATAGCGGGGCGGTGACATGTGCGCCACTAGGCCCGACAAAAAAAAAACTTTTTTAAAAGTTGGTCTAATGCCTTGTCTACTTCGAATTCACCGATCATAGCATATAAAAAAACAAGTTCACAGTTCACCTCTCCGCCCCTTACAGCAGAATCACCTTGTGTTTCCCACTATTTATTTTTGTCTTTTCTGTCTACTTTTCTGCTACTAGTAATCTAAGCGTCTCTTATTTCTTTAGCGCACGTGTTCACCTTTCCATTCTTGTTCCTAAATACAGAGCTTCATGTAGGGTCGTGCCCAAGCGTACAACAGCGTGGATATCTTCACATCCAATCAACACATGCTATGCCCCGTCCTTAGCGCTCTGAAAGCGTGAACGTCTTTCTTTTTTTTTATAGGCAATCTCGCTTTAAAACTACGGCTTCTGGCAACCCGACTTCGCTTCAAACAGTAAAGCGCTTCCCCTCGAATTATCATCAACTGCCTCCCTCCTTATTTCGAATTTGCTTTTTCGGTAGGTACTCAGGGAGGGTTTCTTTTGTTTCCATCGCTCCTATCCAATAACTCCTCTCCGCCTCTGACTTTTTTCCTTAACGCTCTTGGCCACATCGCTTACACTGCCAGCAGTGTACTGGATGGTGAGTCTGCTAGTTCCTTTAACCGCGAAGCTGTCTAAGCGTGCCGTAATTTGTCTGCCGGAAACAGAAACGATCTTCATCATGGACCACCACGCGCTCGCTGCTAGGTCCTCTTCCTCAACTTCGTCCTCTTCTCCTCCGCTCCCAGAACACGTGCGCCGATTTCACCGGCGTGGACTGCAATAACCCTGATGAGCAGGGGTGTAGCCAAGGGGGGGGTTGGGGGGGTTCGAACCCCCCCCCCCCGAAATTTTTCAGTTTCGCTTGCGTATATAGGCACGCACACATACAAACTCACGCACGAACACACATAAAGTATGGTTGAACCCCCCAGAAAAAAATTTCTGGCTACGCCCCTGCTGATGAGTGAGAGAAGGAGTACGGAGAGAAAGAGAGACCTATAAAGAACGAGAAAGTGTTGGCGAAAAAAAATTTTTTCAGGAGGCGGAATTCGAACCCGCGTACCCTCAGTCCGAAGGCGAGCGTCGCAACCACTCGGCTATCCAGTCACACTAATAGAACCTAGCATAGCCTTGTATAGTATAGTTTAGCAACGGGGTGCGAAGTGAGCGTGAGGAGGAGGAATGTGATGCAGAGGAGGAGAGAAGTGAGGAGGGGAGAGTAAAGCATAGCATAGAGAGAAGAGAAGGAGAGTCATGGAGAGAAAGAGAGTGAGAGATAGCGAGAGAAAACGATTGAAAGGAGGAAGCAAGCGAGAAATTGGGAGGGAGGGATAAATAAGCAGAAATAAACAGCGAAAAAAGGGGGGAAAACATAGACAAGAAAGAAGAAGAGGAGGAAAGAGAACATTTGCAATACTTAGCAAAACAGGAAAAGCCAGAACAACAATGGCGCCCATTAGCTCCGCTGTCTCTTTAACATCGCGCCCACACTGCAAGCAATGCTAACTGTTTCTGCACGGTGAGTCAGCGCTCTTCCTGTAGACATATGGGACATCGTCACAGTCTGCCCATCTTATCTGTCTGATATTCCGTAGCCTCTCTTCGAACCTCATTTTGGTCTGAGCTTCCCTCACCTCAGAATTTGCCCATCCCAACCGCCATTAAAATTTGCAGCGGGATATCTCGGGGCACAGACATGCTAGAATTCTTCCGACAGGAACTTTGTTGAAACGCGACTGCCTCCAACTTTTAAATAGAAATATGCCCGCTTTCTGCACTCATTAAAAGTTCATTACTTAATCTTGGTTAATTGGGCGTCTGACAGCGATAATGATTGTTGCACTTTGTGTTCCCCTGGATCAAAAAATATCCGCAAAGGTTGTTTTCAGGAACCTCCCAGTGCTGAAGTTTAAGAAAACCATAAAGCTTAGTGATGAACACCCCGCATAATCAACACACTTTTCCACGTCACATAATATCAACTACTTCTATTATATGTGCACACAAGCTATTCTTCGGTGGTGTACGAGCCCACCACAGCCGCGTGGTGTCATAGATAAAACAAAAGAAAAAGTAAGCTATACAAAAAAAGCAGCACAAAGTAATAGGAACAAATATCTCAATGAAGATTTACGTTCATAGTCTATGTACTGATGAAGCTACTGATAAAGGCAAGTTGAAAGCATGCAAAAACACTTATCTGCCGCTGTCGTTCCGGAGCCCTCGAAACACACATCCTTGCACAATATTGCCCCGATTCTGCTGAGGCCCGCAGTTTGTCGCGCCATCTGGGAGCAACAACACAAAACCTACAATTACCATGAGTTTCCTAAAGTCAACTAGACGGAAATGCGACGCTGTTGTACGTAAAGCCGCTGCATCTTGTAAAAGTGGCGAAAGTATTTGGTCCAGCCGTCGTGCGGCGATGGCCGGTTGGCGACACGTGAACTTTTCGCCTTCGCGTGGTGATACACGGCCGCTGCTATTCACCCAACCTCTCTCATCCCCACAAGTGTTTGTCTCAATGCAGTAGTGTCCCTCTGTTGTTGCTGTTGTGTTTGGGATGCTGCTTTATGGCTGTTTGGACATTTTTGATTTCTTAGCGAAGCAAAGGCATTCTGAGCATTTCTATCTATCTATCTATCTATCTATCTATCTATCTATCTATCTATCTATCTATCTATCTATCTATCTATCTATCTATCTATCTATCTATCTATCTATCAATCTATCTATCTATCTATCTATCTACCTATCTATCTATCTATCTATCTATCCGCTTAGGTGAGGGCGATCTTGCGGTCGTCACCAGAACAGACATAGCTGGACACGAATATCTGACGAAAATAATTTTCAGTTCATGGCAAGATTAACGTGAATATCGTGTCGCACACGTGATGGAATCCTTACAACCAGTAACGTGCTCCCCATACCTACACATCATGGCCCGTGGTATGCGGGTATGCGCCATAGGTGATTCACACTGTATACCAAGGACAGCGACGATATACTCTGGAAACCTTACCGCGACAGCTTTAAAGAACCCGTGCAGCAGAAAATACCGTGCCGACGTCAGCGCAGATGTCGATGAGCGTTGTCGACGCTGGCCTTGGGATCGAGGGTACGGGGGTTTGAATCCCGCCTCGTCAGGAATTCTTTTTCGGCACAATCTTTTCTTTCGCTCTTTTATTGCGATAGCAGATACATGGACACTCTTGGCTGGTTTTTGCCGTCGCCGTCATGTCCCAGATATGTATATATATATGCATGTATAAATAAAAGCCACAAAGAAAAATGAATCAGAAGAAAAAAATTGCGACAGCGCGCCACCGGCATTTGAACCCACGATCCCTCGCTTCACAGCCCGCTGCTTTAAGCACCTCGGCCACGTGCCACCGGCTGTTTAGCATAACAACGGCGAGCTCTTTATACACACCATTTAACGCTAACGACACGCAGAGGTCGGAGGTGCTTCACTGTGTCACCCGCCAGATTTCACTTCACGTAGCGAAGCCACGTCAGGCTGAATGGCATTTAGCTTCGCGTCGTTTTTCTGTATGTTTTCCAGAAATTAAATCTGTTCGTTCTTTCATTCATTCATTCATTCATTCATTCAAGATTACCAGAAGAACGCATTTTAAGGCAACGCTCCTACATTTTCCTTCCGTTTGAAAGCTGCCCTTGAGACGCGCACGATAAGTGGCCTATTGTTGCTCAAACACGAAGAAGTAACAATCGTAACAGCTGTTCGCGCTCGTCCTGTGTGTACCTGTGCATTCTTTTCGAGTGTCCTTTCTAGTGTTTGAGCGGCGCGATGCAAGTGCCGAGCTGCTTGCTTGGTGTGATATTCTAACTTGCTGCTATCGCATTCATTGCTTCGTCGTTGCGGCGAAACTGTGACTTTTTTCAATCTTTCCTTATTTCTTTCCCACTCTTTCTTTCTCTCTATGTGCTCGTTCTCTCTCCCATGAGGGTTATTACAGGCCATGCCGAAGAAATCGGCGCACGTGTTCCTGGAGCGAAGCAGACGAAGATGTAGAAGAGGACGGAGAGAGCGCGTGCTGGTTCACAATGTTGGTAGCTTTTGGTAGACAGACATTTTATGCCGAGTTAGAACAGCTCGAATGTTGAAAAATGTCTCAAGGCGTACCTACTTCAGTTGGTATCCGTAATGCGCCCTTCCGTCATTATAACAGACCCCCCCCCCGACAATATAATCCCGACGCACATGAATTACAAACATTTAGTCACGAGATCACAAAATACCTATATGCACTTCCGTCACTATCACAGTCAATCATGACATGAACCTAACTGATAAACTGTAACGTAACTTACATCAGCAATATGTTGTCACAAGTACATGCCACGATCATAATATTTTCTTTTTGTGCCTTCTCTTTTCCTGCCCTTCCCCTTTACAGAGTGGCATGCAGGCACATTTAAATACGCCGGCAGAATCCTCCGTTTTTGATTAAAGAGCTTTCTCTCCCTCTGATGATAATTTTGCATGCATGCTCTCGGTTCTAATCGCAGTTACAGTAACACAGGCGGGTAAAACCCCTGCGACCAATAACGACAGCATCACCGCTTCATCTTTCCTAATTAAATGAATCATGTCATTTGCCATGCTTGTGGGAGTTCGGGTTCTGATACATGGGGCCTATGGGGAGTTTCGCAAATCGCATTATCAAGAACTCTGACACAGAAAGATAGACACGCTGACAGAGACACAGACAGACATATACAGAGACACAGACACAGGTAGTAACACACAGACACACAAAATGAGACAGACACACAGACAGAATACGCACACACACACAGTCGGAACGAGAGAAACTGACACACACAAAGACTGAAGGAGACACACAGATACACACAAAGACGGAACGACACACACACACACACACAAACACAGACACAGACAACGAGATAGACAAACGGGGACAAACAGACAGACACACGCACAAAGATACACACAAAGCAACGTACAGACAAAAACACACACAGACAAACACACGAGATAGATTTACAAACACGCACACAGACACACACACACAAGGAGACAAAAAGACACAGAGAAAAACACAGACAGAGAGACAGAAACACAGAGACGGAACAAGACGTACACTGAGAGAGAGACACACAGACAAATACACACAGAGAGACGAGCACACACACACAGATAGACACACACAGATAGACCCACGGAAAGAGACACACACACACACAAGGAGGCAGGCAGACACACAGACAGATACAAACACACACACAGACAACCAGAGACAGACAGACGCACACAAAGAGACACACACACAGACACACAAAGCGACAGACAGACAAAAACACAGACACACAGAGACAGACACACACAAGGACAGACACACAGAAAGAGACGCACAAACACACACAGACGTACACACACAGACACACGCACTAACAGACACACAAAGCGAGAGACAGAGACAAGAACACAGACACACACCCAGACAGAGACAAACACCTGATAGATTTACAAACACACACACAGACACACACACACACAAAGAGACAAACAGACACAGAGAACGACACAGACAGAGAGACAGAAAAACAGAGAAGGAACAAGACGTGCACTAAGAGAGAGACACACAGACAAATACACACACAGAGACGGGCACACACACACACACACAGACAGATAGACACAGACCCACGGAAAGACACACACACACACAAGGAAACAGGCAGACACACAGACAGAGACGCAAACACACACACGCAGACAACCAGAGACAGAAAGACAGACAGACAGACGCACACAGAGACACACACACAGACACACAAAGCGACAGGCAGACAAAAACACAGACACACAGAGACAGACAGACACACACAAGGACAGACACACAGAAAGACACGCACACAAACACACACACAGACGTACACAGACAGACGCACACAGAGACACACACACAGACACACAAAGCGACAGACAGACAAAAACACAGACACAGAGAGAGAGACAGACACACACACAAGGACAGACACACAGAAAGACACCCACACAAACACACACACAGACAGACGCACACAGAGACACACAGACACACAAGACGACAGACAGACAAAAACACAGACACACACAGAGTAGACACACACAAGGACAGACACACAGAAAGAGACGCACACAAACACACACGCAGACGTACACAGACACACACGCACTAACAGACACAGAAAGCGACAGACAGAGACAAAAACACAGACACACAGACAGAGACAAACACACCAGATAGATTTACAAACACGCACACAGAAAGAGACAAACAGAGACAGAGAAAGACACGGACGGAGAGACAGAAACACAGAGACGGAACAAGACAAACACTGAGAGAGAAGCACAAATACACACAGAGAGACGGGCAGACACACACACGGAGACAGACCCACGGAGACACACACGCACACAGAGACAGACGAACACATACAGACACACACACACACACACACACACACACACACACAGAGAGACCAGAGTTCTATCGTTATGCCAGTTGCAAGAATGCCTGCCCATGGACGATTCTGCAGGGGACGGATGGATGCTGTGAGTGTCACCTTTATAGCGGGGCGGTGACATGTGCGCCACTAGGCTCGACAAAGAAAAAACTTTTTCAAAAGTTGGTCTAATGCCTTGTCTACTTCGAATTCACCGATCATAGAATATAAAAAAACAAGTTCACAGTTCACCTCTCCGCCCCTTACAGCAGAATCACCTTGTGTTTCCCACTATTTATTTTTGTCTCTTCTGTCTACTTTTCTGCTACTGGTAATCTAAGCGTCTCTTATTTCTATAGCGCACGTGTTCATCTTTCCATTGTTGTTCCTAAACACAGAGCTTCATGTAGGGTCGTGCCCAAGCGTACAACAGGGTGGATATCTTCACATTCAATCAACACATGATGTGCCCCGTCCTTAGCGCTCCGAAAGCGTGAACGTCTGTCTTTTTTTATAGGCAATCTCGCTTTAAAACTACGGCTTCTAAGGCAACCCGACTTCGCTTCAAACAGTAAAGCGCTTCCCCTCCCTCCTTATTTCAAATTTGCATTTTCGGTAGGTACTCAGGGAGGGTTTCTTTTGTTTCCATCGCTCCTATCCAATAACTCCTCTCCGCCTCTGACTTTTTTCCTTAACGCTCTTGGCCACATCGCTTACACTGCCAGCAGTGTACTGGATGGTGAGTCTGCTAGTTCCTTTAACCGCGAAGCTGTCTAAGCGTGCCGTAATTTGTCTGCCGGAAACAGAAACGATCTTCATCATGGACCACCACGCGCTCGCTGCTAGGTCCTCTTCCTCAACTTCGTCCTCTTCTCCTCCGCTCCCAGAACACGTGCCCCGATTTCTCCGGCGTGGACTGCAATAACCCTGATGAGTGGGAGAAGGAGTACGGAAAGAGAGAGAGACCTATAAAGAACGAGAAAGTGTTGGCGAAAAAAATTTTTTTCAGGAGGCGGAATTCGAACCTGCGTACCCTCAGTCCGAAGCCGAGCGTCGCAACCACTCGGCTATCCAGCCACACTAATAGAGCCTAGCATAGCCTTGTATAGTATAGTTTAGCAACGGGGTGGGAAGTGAGCGTGAGGAGGAGGAATGTGATGCAGAGGAGGAGAGAAGTGAGGAGGGGAGAGTAAAGCATAGCATAGAGAGAAGAGAAGGAGAGTCATGGAGAGAAAGAGAGTGAGAGATAGCGAGAGAAAACGATTGAAAGGAGGAAGCAAGCGAGAAATTGAGAGGGAGGGATAAATAAGCAGAAATAAACAGCGAAAAAAGAGAGAAAAACATAGACAAGAAAGAAGAAGAGGAGGAAAGAGAACATTTGCAATACTTAGCAAAACAGGAAAAGCCAGAACCACAATGGCGCCCATTAGCTCCGCTGTCTCTTTAGAATCGCGCCTCCACTGCAAGCTATGCTAACTTTTTCTGCACTGTGAGTCAGCGCTCTTCCTGTAGACATACCGGGACATCGTCAGAGTCTGCCCATCTTATCTCTCTGATATTCCGTAGCCTCTCTTCGAACCTCATTTTGGTCTGAGCTTACCTCACCTCAGAACTTGCCCATCCCAACCGCCATTAAACTTTGCAGCGGGATATCTCGGGGCACAGACGCGCTAGAATTCTTCCGACTGGAACTTTGTTGAAACGCGACTGCCTCCAACTTTTAAATAGAAATATGCCCGCTTTCTGCACTCATTAAAAGTTCATTACTTAATCTTGGTTAATAAGGCGGCTGACAGCCATAATGATTGTTGCACTTTGTGTTCCCCTGGATAAAAAAATATCCGCAAAGGTTGTTTTCAGGAACCTCCCAGTGCTGAAGTTTAAGAAAACCATAAAGCTTAGTTATGAACACCCCGCATAATCAACACACTTTACCACGTCACATAATATCAACTACTTCTATTATATGTGGACACAAGCTATTCTATTTGGACGCTAGCGGTCGGTGTACGTGCCCGCCACAGCCGCGTGGTGTCAGATAAAACAAAACAAAAAGCCAAGCTAGACAAAAAAAGGACTACAAAGTAATAAGCACCAATATCTCAATGAAGATTTACGCTCATAGTCTATGCACTGATGAAGCTACTGATAAAGGCAAGTTGAAAGCATGCAAAAACACTTATCTGCCGCTGCCGTTCCGGAGCCCTCGAAACACACATCCTTGCACCATATTGCCCCAATGCTGCTGAGGCCCGCAGTTTGTCGCGCCATCTGGGAGCAACAACACAAAACCTACAATTACCATGAGTTTCCTAAAAGCGACTAGACGGAAATGCGACGCTGTTGTACGTAAAGCCGCTGCATCTTATAAAAGTTGCGAAATTATTTTGTCCAGCCGTCGCGCCCTGCGATGGCCGGTTGGCGACACGAGAACTTCTCGCCTTCGCGCGGTGACACGCGGCCGCTGCTATTCACCGAACCGCTCTCATCCCCGAAAGCGTTTGTCTCAAAGCAGTGTCCCTTGGTTGTTGCTGTTGTGGATGCTGCTATTTGGCTTCTTGGGTATTTTTAAATGCGAAGCATTTCTTAGCGAACCAAAGGCACTCTGACCGTTTCTGCCTGCCTGCCCACCCGCCCGCCCGTTTGTCTGTCTGTCTGTCTTCTCAGTTGAAATGAGAACAACCAATCTTTTTCACAGAACCTGCAATTTTATTTGAAATTCAGGAGGCTGCTGACACTGTGGCTTGTACACCTCCTGAAGTTTTGCAATCGCTGCTGCTAGCTTGGTCATATTAAAAATAGAAATATTTTTATCTATAGAAGTTCTGTTGCATATAATCATGTCCTTTATCTTTTCTCGGTAGCTAATGAGTTAGTGACGTCCCGCTGTACTAAAAACCAACTAGGTTCTCTGTTTGATAGTGAACCTGCGTTTTGGAGCAGTCTTACTGCATAGAAAATTTTACTTTCCACTTTCTTCAGACTACAGAAGGGCTACACCGAGTTTACAAGATGTGCGTTATCGTAAGGTCAATCTGCGCGACAGACAAAAGACCGCGCACCATATAAGGTACGCTACCTCAGCCGAGGCGGCCCGTCTGCGTCGTGCTCGGTACTTATTTTGTGCCGAAAACAAAGTGAAACACTGGCTAGGCCACCTGAAGCACGAGGATATCCACGGTAGAGCACTGTACGGGCCGTGATTCTGAGCCCGTGCCCGGCCCGGGCCCGGTTCTCGTTCAAGCTTACCAGCCGTAACCCTGCCCGGCGACTCAAAGCGAGGCCCAGGCCCGGCCCGAACCCGAGAAAAAGATGTCACCTACCCGGTCCGGCCAGGCCCGACAGCAGATCGGGCCCGACGGGGGCCCGAGCCAGTAATCTAGGTGGTGTTGCCCGAACATGGAATCGACAGCAAGTCGTTTTAAGTAGCAAATGTCTACGCTTTGTTGGCTCATGATTTGCTAACAATTATGCTTTAACATAGCGTAGTTTAGCGCAAAAAACAGGCAACAGACGAGTGAGAGGACAAGGACACAGCGCATGTTTTTTTGCGCTAAACTACGCTATGACTGACTCGTTCCAACTCGCCCAACAAGCAACGTTGCTATGCTTTAACCTTCGGTAAGCGAAAGAGAGGGCTATCACGGTGGAAACAGCTGAGCGGACATACTCAGTACGATGAACGTTTTGTTCGGTAGCAGTATACTGCACACATTTTTTCTGCGAATACACTGGGAATAATCAAGAGCGTTTTCTAGCGGATATTGCCAGCAAGGAAAGTGGTTTGCTGCATGAGTTTCAACAGGGAGCGCGACATAAACAGAGGGGGCAGAGAACAGAACCCTTTGTTCCCTTTCTGTTTTTATTGCGCTTTCTAATGAAATTTAAATCATGCTCTACCCAAAAACCCAATCGCGCACCTTTCTGGATATGTAGCACCTGTCTTCAGCATGGCAGCACGTTGCCACATCAAGCGAAAGAGAAGGGGAAAAATCAAGTTTATGACCTTTGTAGTAAATAGACTAACCTAGATAAAAATTATATTGGACTGGTACACTCCGTGTACTTTTCGAAATACGTATAAACAGCCGAAAAGAAGAAAAAAAAACTATTTGTCATAGCATTCATTTCATATATCACACCACTGTTAGTATACACGATCTATACGCTTTATGTGACATAGTTTACCGTTTATTTCTTCACATGTTATTGCGAAAAAAATCAAGTTATCTAGAGATTCCGGCTTTTAGCACGCCATGCGCTGCTGCATGACATATCATGCCGTGCTAAAGTTTTTTGCATTAGATGGAGGTGAGCACAACATCTGCCTTGCAAATTGTGAAGGCGTCGGCAGTCGTTGTTCTTAGACTTCCAGCTCTGGAGCAAATTTCGGGTGTCTTCGTGGACCTCTGCAGAATGAACGTAGCTGTCCGGTTCATCCCTTCATTTCTCTCGTTCCCGAACGTCGTGCCACTCTTGAATAGCATCTATAAAACTCCTCTTTTAGAGCTTTTCCTTGCAGGTTTCAGCAGTGTATCATGCACGGTTTGTACCGTGCTCTTTTGTTTTTGGTTTTCATATTATAATGGTGTATGCCTTCCTAACGTTGTTGTACCGGTAGAGAGAGAGAAATAGATGAAAAGGAAGAGGCAGGGAGGTTAACCTGGTGCAAGCGACCGGTTTGCTACCCTGCACAGGGGTGGGGATATAGGGGTCGGAAAGAGGACAGAGAGAGAGGGAGATAAAATAAAAACAAAACAAAACATGCGACACACATGCAGGACGTCCTATCACAGCCGTTCTGATAGCCCGGTTGAACGCAGAAAGCGCATTAGCGCCTGCACAGCCTTCTTCTGAGACGTGAAGTCCTGTCGGTGGCGCAGCATTCTTTCTTCCGAAAGAGTTCGGTCGTCCAATTTGTCAAGTGCGTTGCAAAGCGACTGTCGCTGCGAACAGTACTGTGGACAGTCGCACAGAATATGCTTAATTGTTTCATCACTTCCGCAGTGGTCACAAGCTGCGGTGTCGGCCATTCCTATGCGGAACGCGTACGCACAGGTAAATGCGACACCCAACCATAACCTGCACAGAAGGGTAGCGTCACCTCGACGAAGTGCTGGGGGAATTTGAAGGCTGAGAGTTGGGTCTAGGGCATACAGTCGTGCGTGCTGGAAGTGTGGCTCGTTCCACTGCGACGTGGTGAGTTGGCGAGCAAGCACGCGGAGCTTCCGTGCAGCGTCAGTTCTGGAGAGCGGTATTAAGAGTTGATCATTTTCAGTATGGGAGGAACGGTCAGCTTGATCGGCCCGTTCATTGCCGATAATCCCACAGTGACTTGGAAGCCACTGAAAAGTTATTTCATGCCCTTTCTCAATCAAATGGTGCGTCTCTTCTGCAATCTCAAATACAAGTTGTTCGTGCGGGCCGCGTCGTAAAGGTGACAGAAGAGACTGTAGTGCCGCCTTGGAGTCACTGAACATAGTCCATTTTTGCGCCCGTTCATCACTTATGAAATGTAATGCGACATGAAGCGCTGCGAGCTCTGCTGCCGTCGATGTCGTAAGGTGGGAGGTCTTGAATTTGATTGTTGTGGCTTTAATCGGTATCACAACTGCTGCAGTTGAGCTGTTTGGCAAAACGGATCCGTCAGTGTATACGTGTACAGAGCCTTGGTACTTCTCATATAGCAGGAGTAAAGCGAGCTGTTTAAGGGCAGGTGACGACATATCCGCTTTTTTCGGATGCCAGGTATTGTTAGGCTGATGTTGGGCTGAGTCAGGCACCACGGAGGAATCGAAGGTCTCGCGGCGGGCATGAAGCATGTTGGTAAAGACTCGCGATACGCGGTTACCGTTTGGCAAAAAGATGCGCGTGGTCTGTCTGCTGGTAAAGAGGCTAGGTGGTGGCGGGGAGTCCGAGCCAGATGCCTTATATGTGTCCTGAGTGTTTCAACGTCAATGTGCGTCTTGATCAGATGGTCTCCGGCGATCGCTATAGAAGCCGCCATCGATGCACTACGAGGCAAGCCTAGGCAAATCCGGAGTGCCTGGGCCTGAACACTTTGTAACGTTCGTAGGCTTGTTTTGCTTGCTTGCTGGGTGTCATAATTGACAGAGACATATCATGGAGCCATCACGTATCGTACCTAAAAAAGCGGTTGATTGGCATCTGTCATCTGTTGAAGTTTTTCGCTGGGAAGACTTGGGGAATGTCTCCAAGTGCCATGCTACAGCTGTACAGGGTACTTTTTCTCGGCTTCCTGCGGTACAGCTTGCCTGCATTAACCGGTAGAAGGTGGCGATTGGACTCTATACGTGGGTAGGACTGGCAGGAAGTGGACGAGGAGATTTCGATCTATTTTCGGGGATCGTTCCAGTTTGGTAATAAAGGCGCGAATAAGCTTCTCGACACTTACTCATTGGATGCATATCGTTCAAGGTAAGGGGACCTCACCCGACATGGAATTCGAAATTGTCCTTTTTCAAGTAAGATATTTCGTCAAGCGAATGTAATTTGCCCCACGCCTTGTTTAATGGACCTATACAATTCCTTCACATTGCAGCGCTGTGGCGGCAGTAGCATGCAGCTCTCCCACCCTAAAGCGGAACAAGCTCAGATGTTAACAATGTGGACGCACAAAGCAGGCTGTGCATGCCCATGTCGCGTCACATGACCAAGGAGAGCAGTGACGGAGCCTTGAAAAAAGAATGTTTCTTTAAGCGATTCTGCGTAACGAGACTACGCGCAGTCTTTTCGTCTGAGTGGACAGCTGGAACTTCCAAGAACGTTTCCCCGTTCTGGAGCTCTGTGATCGCTCTTGCGATGACAAGTTATAGGTATAAATTTATTATATTACATTAATTACTGCGATTGCAACGTAACATTTGCGATATAAGATAATAACCAATGCAAATAAAGCACAGAATGGCGAAGTGTTAACTATATAGGCGTCTGGGCAATTTACTTTTAGCTCGCCCGTTTCAGATCAACCAAGTAGCCCCATATGCAGGAAGCAAAAGAATTTCAGTACTTTTCCCTCATAAAACTTCTCCGAATAGCTTGCCCCACATTAAAAAAAAAACGTTTTTCTTTTCGAGATAATATATGCACGAAGTATGTGAAACAATCTCAAAGGGACACTAAAGAGAAAAAAAATTTTCTATTACCACAACATTACTCCTTCGCAATTCCAAAATCACCACACTCGCCGCGACAAGACTGTTGGTAAGCGAGAAAACGCGCAAAAAGAAAATTCGGCTGAGGACGCCACTTTGAATTTCGCGCACCAATCGCCGTGACGTCACAGATTTTGGCTGCGTATACTAGGGCGTACGTAGTTCCCAATCGGTAGAACTTTGAACGGGCCATAGACTTAACACACCAAGGTTTAGGAAATTCCGTCGTGCCAATGTCCCCAAAATACGACAAATCCGTGCCGTCACGCGCGGATATTTGGGCGCGAAATTTAAAAATGGTCGTTTTCGATGCATTCCTTAACATACTGATTTAGGTACGTTGATTATTTCCTTGTCATTGTCAAGTCAGCCGGCCCAGAAGCAGTTCAATTTGTGCTTGATATCTTCAGAAAAAATGGGTCCGGACTCAATTTCACACATGAACTACCGGAGCATCACAAACTGCGTAAAAATAAAACTTTGACCTTGATTTTCTCCTGTATTAATAAGCTTATGATGGTGAAATTAATGACATTAGAATTCTCAGAGTACACTCTACCAGTTTAAACCGAACCATTGTTTCACTTTAACTAAGCAAGGTCGAAGCCCGGCCCTACCCGAGCCCGCCACCTCAAACCCGGGCCCGACAATAAGCCCTGAGCTCCAGACCCAAGCACAGCCCGGGCCTGCCATGAAAACTGGCCCGGCCCGGCTCGAGGGCCGGGCCGGGCCCGAGCACGTGCAGCGCTCTAACCCACGGTGCATCTGGCACTGTGCAGTCCAACGTTACTAGAACAAACTCAGTTTCAAAGCTCCGTATCTCCGCCAGCGGAGGAGGGTGGTCCGAACGGTGGTCGCGAGAACTAGCGGCGCTGCAGTCACGTCTTGCGCCACTATCGGCGCGTCGTCTGCTGCCACGGCGTAACACGGTGGTCCACCGCGCAGTTGCTCGTGGCAACTTTCTAATTGTACTAGTGGCAAACTCAAACATTTATGATTCTTCCAGTCGACGTTCGCGCATCTCATTTGCGGACTACTTAGGTGGATATGCATAAGGTCGTCTGTATGCAATGGCCCGCGTGCGTTGCTCATTGATTGTCCAAGAATCGATGTTCGGTCTATATTTCAGCTGTCTACATTGCGCTTAACTTCCAAGCATAGGAGTTTCTAAGTGAATGGGGGTTTTCAGCGTAATTTTTATAACTACCACTACAATTTTAGCCGCTGCCGTCTTATCTAGACAAAGAACAACCCAACACGTTTGTAAAAGCCTTTACAGTGTACAGTGGCGGTGCCGGGAGGGGGGGGGGGGGGGGGGAGGCACACCGGGCCCGTGCCCCCCCCCCCCGAAATTTTTTTTCTGCCAAGCGTTACAGAGCACGAAATCACACTCGACCACACTTACCTGCCCGGACCCCACGGCAGATCAAGGGCGTGCCCCCCCCCCCCCCCCCCCGAAAAAAATTTCTACTTATGCCACTGATAGTGTACAAAGAAGGGTACTTACTCGAGATACAAAAAAGTTCTACAAAAACAGTGCTCACGTTGTAGTGGTGCAGAACTATCGGTACATTGACTATGGATAGCATCGATAGTTTTTTTTTTTGAAACTATATCGATAGTGTAACGAAACTATCGATAGTACTGCTATCGACAAACTATCGATAGTACTGCTATCGACAAACTATCGATAGTACAATCGGTAGGACCATCGGTAATATTACTAGCGATATTACTGCCACGCGTGTTTATTGCTTTGTTTTGATGTATACGGGTTTCACCAACTAAGACTGTTTGCGGCGTTTGACGCAGACCGCTCCGCAATGCTTGAGAAGCTTCGCGATTGTTTGCGATCATTTTGTTAAGATTACGCGCCGGTTTATTTGAGGGCTTACGCGACCACCAGCGATAACGCTGGAAGGTTCGGTGACTAATGTATAAAAGACGAAGTGTTCTACCTATTATCAGAATACTCGACAGCCGGCTACTGTTCTCGCCGCTATCAGTGCGCAGCGTGTATCATTTGTATTTTGAGTTTTGATTTTCTGGGCACAAGTTCGCCCAAGAGCTCCGTATTCCCCAGTCTTTCTGCAGCATTCTTCACCCTCACAACCACGTGACAAACTAAGCCTCGCTGCGGAAAGGCCCCGTACGACATTTAGCGCAACTGTCTACGCCCATCGCGCATCGTTCACATCAGGGTATGCGCCCGCGGAGAAGCCGGTGTTTCCTCCGTGGTGCATGTACCTTCCACAAGTACGCCTAACAATTCCAGGGCTGCAGAAGAAATCAGCTTTATCCACCCCAGCACTAAAACAATTGAGCCTACTTTTCTTGCACGAAACCTACAGTAACCACGTACACATCTACACCGATGGGTCGACCACGGCATCCAGTTCCGGCGGTGCGGTGGTGATACCAGCACGAGAAATAACCCTACGACTCAAAATATCCCATGTAACTACATCTACGGCGGCAGAACTTACGGCTCTGCGTTGTGCCCTAGAGTACATCGATTCGGAGAAACCGAGCAGATGGGCTGTTTTCTCCGACTCGAAACCGGCGTTACAGTGCCTGCGGTCACCTCTCCGACGCGGATGCCATGAACAGCTTACGTACGAAACTCTCAAGATTCATCACCGCGTCAAAGAAAAAGGCCACGAGGTTGACTTTCAGTGGCTACCTGGTCATTGCGGGATCGGTGGCAATGTTTCCGCAGACAATGCTGCTCGCACATCCCATCAAGAAGAGACAACCGTTCCGATTCCTCTTTCCAGGACAGACGCGGCGAGGCAGCTTCGTCACCTGGCACGTAGTCTCTGTTTGGCGGAATGGAACATGCCAAGTATACGACGTACGAGACTCCACCAAATAAACCCTACGCTGGAACTCCGACCTCCATCCGGACTTCGTCGACGTGAAGCTTCACTTCTTTGTCGGCTTTGGTTGGGAGTCGCCTTCACGAAGGCATACACAACATTAATTGGAATCACCGACAGTGCGGCATGCGAGGTCTGCAGTACTGAGGAAGACATTGATCATCTGCTATGCCGCTGCCCTCGATTTGCCTCCGAAAGACGAACTCTTTCTAATGCGATGCGACGATTGGACGATCGGCCGCTCTCCGTGCAGATGCTTCTGGAGCACCGTCCCCATCGCTCGTCGGCCCACAAGGCAGTTAAAGCACTTTTGTGCTTTTTAAGGACTACGGGCCTGTGTGAACGCTTGTGAGCGCTTGTGACTATTTTTACAGTGCCACCGCCACATACGCGTCAGTGCATTTATTGATCA
>NW_023614268.1:0-40001 GCF_013339695.2 Rhipicephalus sanguineus
TCTACTAAAGTCTGATAAGAAGCTGCTAGATGTTTTTTCAGCGCTAAAACACACAAAGTCCCTTTCCGCGTTATAGTTTCTGAGAGAGGTACCTGGCAGAAGGAAGGTGCGCGCTATTTGCTCTCGAAGTTAAATGTTCTTCACATATGTGACCCTTTTCTCGTGCGGATGACGTTATCGAGTTTTTTAAAAGGAACGCTGAAGGGGCCTAAAGGCCTTCTCAGCGGATATTAAAGATTTGTACTATTCCATTCCGCACAGTGAGCTTCTCCACTGTGTCGAAGAATGCATTGATAGTTATGGCGCCGTTAGGTTTTCCCATGAAACAGGTGTTTCTACTGAGGGGTTTTTAGAATTGCTGCGTTTTTACCTGTCATCAACCTTTATCCAGTGGGACAACACACCTTATCTACAGAAAAAGGGGATTTGCATCGGTTCGTGCCTCGCTCCAGTGCTTAGTAACCTGTTTTTAGCGAAATTAGACAGAGCCATGTGTGAACGCCTCACGACAGTAACCGTCTTTAGAAAAGCCTTTAGGTTTGTTGACGATTTTTTGGTTGTTCTTGACTGCCCTAGCATAAGTTTTAAAAAGGAGTGTGATAATGCCTTCATAACTGCGCGAGTGTTTAAAACCTTTTGACGTGACCTTCGAAATGCCGGTCGATGAATCACTACGTTTTCTCGATGTTCACCTCATGTTCACCGACAATCTGACCTGCTGGTCCTACAGCCCAAGAGCTAACAAACCTCTTCTCCAGTATCATTCGGCTCATTCCAAGCTGGTGAAGAGGGGCATAACCAACCTGTGCTTCAAAAATGCCCTCAAAAAGTCGTGCCCTCACCTAATGAAGGCAAGTTTTCATCAACAGGTGACACGTCTGGAAGACGCCGGCTATCCTAAGCATGTGCTAGTGTCAGTAGCGGAAAAGGTGCTAAAGCAGGAACGCTCGAATAGACGCCTCCCGACAAATGGTGAAGGTAACGGGCGTGAAGCCAAGAGAACTGCTGTAATACCGTACATACATCAGTTATCTCACAGTTTGAAGATAATAGGAGGCCGAGAAAACATAAACGTGGTCTTTTCAGCTCCGAACAAGTTGAGCACCCTAATGTAGAGCTACTAATCCGGTAAAGACTACCCGGTCGGTGTGTGATAAGAAACACAAGGATCAGTTTGTCCCATGCGCTGTGGGCGTTGTTTATCGCATTCCCCTCTCGTGCGGCAATTGTTACATAGGCCAGACCGAAAGATGCATTAATGACCGATTGAGGGAACACCGAAATAAAGTAGAAGGTGTGTCAGGTGACGGTTTTTTAGCACTTCCCTGCAAAACGTGTGCATGCCACCCGGTGCTAGATAATACTGCAATTCTTTCAAGTAAATCAGAGCCTGTAAGACTGATAATAGAGACAGATCGCATCCTTTCCGCCGGCGACAACTGTATCAGCAAGGTGTCAATGTCATTATCCACCAAAGAAATTGAATATTTGCGCATGCCCGGTAGTTAAGGTTGGTTGCCATGTTTAAGCTGCTGTATGACGGATAAGATTGAACGCCTTTGTCTATGCGCTATCAATTGTAAACGAAAATATCTCACTACTGTCGCGTGATTTCATGTGTGCATATATGACCGATCCTGAAAATAAAATTTTCGTTGTTGAAAGTTAGCGCTTGTGTTCGTCTCGTTCTTCTTCTTTGTCCGTGTGTCTTCCCGCGCAATGCTAAATGCCAGTTTATGTTCAACATCAACTGCAGGCCCTGCAGCAGCATCCCGGCAACATCTCCGCACCCCTGGCCGTACCCGCCGGCGCCGCTGAGGATGTCAGAGCCCCTGCAGAAGGCATCCCGCACGCTGCCTCATACGACACCTGGCGTGTCGCTGTCAAGCTTCCACCGTTTTGGGCGGACTCGCCCGAGGTCTGGTTCGCCCAGGTCGAGGCCCAGTTCTCCCTGGTGCGCATCACGCAAGACCGGACCCGCTACAATTACGTCGTCGCCCACCTGGACGCACGTTATGCCAGCGAGGTCCGGGATATCCTGGCCAACCCACCAACGGCCAACCTCTATAAACACCTGAATACCGCACTCATCAGCCGCCTGTCGCTCTCGGAAGAACAGAAGGTACGACAACTTCAGTCCGCGGAGCTTGCCGAGCGCAAACCTTCGCAGCTCCTGCGCCACATGCGTGCGCTCGCGGGCAACATGCAAGTCCAGGATTCCTTCCTGCGAGCGCTTTGGCTCCAACGACTCCCGACGCACGTCCAGGCAATTCTGCAGGCTGAGGTTAGGCTACCTCTCGACGAACTTGCGGAGATTGCTTATCGCGTCGTCGAGGTCTCCTTGCCGCAATTGTCGCCCGGCATCGAGGCTGTCGCCGCACCGCTGAACACCGCAGAGCTTGCACGCCGTATCGACGACATCGATCTACAGCTCACCTCCATTCAACAACGCCTGGGTGAACGTCTTCTGATGCACCAGCGCCGCCACTCGCAAAGCCGCCACCTTAACACCACTTCGTCGCGGCAACCCAATAATGGCCCGTGTTACTACCACCGACGTTTGGGGGACAGAGCCCGGCAGTGTCGACCACCGTGTTTCGTTGGGCATGCGGAAAACGCCAACGGCAGCTCGTAGAGACGGCCGCAAGCTGCCAACCCGGAGGCCGTCGCATCTTCGTCACCGACCAAATCGCGAAGCAGCGGTTCGTTTTCGACAGCGGTTCCAACATTTGCTGCTACCCTCGATCCCATCTTCAAGTTCCTCGTCCGCCTACGTCTTTCGAGCTCAGTGCCGCAAACCGCTCCAGAATCAAGACGTACGGCTCGCTCCGCCTGCACATCCAGCTCAGAAACTTACGCCGTGACCTTTGCTGGAATTTTGTCATCGCCGACGTCGCCGAGCCAATCATCGGCTCAGACTTTCTGGCCCACTACAACCTCCTTCCAGACTGCCGCAACGACCTCCTCATCGACGCGACAATGGGACATTCCACACCAGGCCAGCGAACGACCGCCCAACAGCCAAGCATGAGGGTACTCAGTGTTGACAATCATTCGCCTTTCCCGGATTGACGCGCCCCGGCGGACTGCCACGCAAAGTGCAGCACACCACCGTGCACTACATCCGGACCACTTCAGGCCCCCGGTTTTCTGCCGCGCCCGTCGCCTTGCCCCTGACCGCATGCGCATAGCTAAAGCAGAGTTCGAGGCCATACTCCGCGAAGGAATAGCCCGCCGCTCTGACAGTCCATGGGCCTCGCCACTCCGCCTGGTTCCGAAGAACACCGAAGGCTGGCGGCCCTGTGGGGACTACCGTGCCCTCAACGCGCGCACCATCCCCGACAGGTACCCCGTCCACCACATACAGGACTTCGCCCATCGCATTTATGGCTGCCACGTGTTCTCCGCGCTAGACTTGGTGAAGGCGTACACACAGCTACCTGTCAATCCGGATGACGTCCCGAAAACGGCAATCACCACTCCCTTTGGCTTGTTCCAGTTTCCCTTCATGAGCTTCGGCCTGAGGAACGCTGGACAAACCTTTCAGCGCTTCATCGACGAAGTCGTCCGCGACCTCGACTTCTGCTTCGTTTACCTTGATGACATACTGGTATTTTCCCGCTACGCCGAAGAGCACCACAGGCACCTTCGTCTGCTGTTCTAACGCCTCGATGACCACGGTGTACTCGTCAATATCCAAAAAAGCACGCTAGGCGCTCCCGTCGTCCGCTTCCTCGACCACGAAGTTTCATCTGAGGGAACTCGGCCCTTGCCCCAACGCATCTCGGACCTGCAAAGTTGCCCCCAACCCACCACCGCTAAAGACCTTCGCCGTTTCCTCGGCATGCTGAACCTCTACAGGCGTTTCTTGCCACACGCAGCCGACTACCAGGCTTTCCGCCATGATGCTTTGGCTGGCCTACGAGGAAACCAACCCGTCACGTGGACACCGACGTTAGCGAAAACTTTCGAAGATTGCAAAGCCGCGCCCTGCACCGCCACGCTTCTCATCCATCCCGTGCCAGACGCTCCCTTGGCACTCTTCACGGACGCATCTAGCTTCGCCATCGGCGCCGCCCTCATGCAACGCGTGGACAACACCTGGCATCCCTTGGCGTTCTTCTCCAAGAACCTCGAAGCTCGGAAAACGACCCCTTCAACCGCCAGTTCCACTGACGAAACCACGACCACCGCCCCGACAAGTTTGCCAGCCTACTACAGAGAACTTCTGGCGTTATACGAAGCAGTGCAACACTTTCGCCATATCCTCGAAGCACAGAACTGCACCATCTATACCGACCACAAGCCCCTTACCTAGGCCTTCTCTCAACGTCGCGACAAACTCCCACCTGTACAGCAGAACCAACTCTCGTTCATTGCACAGTTCACCACCGACATCCAACATGTCAGCGGGAAAGACAACGTTGTCGCCGACGCGCTTTCACGTGTAGCAGCCATCAGCTCTGTGCAGATAACAGCGGACTTCCTCGCCGAGGCTCAGACTACGGACGCCGAACTGCAGGAACTTCTCAAGGGCAGGTCCTCACTTCAGCTGCAACAAGTCCCCATCCCAGGGTCGACAACCACAATCTGTTGCGACATGTCGACAGGACGAAGCAGCCCCTGTGTGCCCTTGTCCCATCGCCGTGGTCTTTTTTAGATGCGAAGTATCTTAAGGCCGAGCTCAATCCGGTGGTGGTGGTGTGCGGCGTGACCACCCTTACTGCGCATGCGCATACCCTCTCCACACACCTCCTCTCCACACACCCTCTCCCCTTTCCCTCTTTCCACTTTCCCTCTCCCCTCCCCCTTTCCACTCTTCCTCTGAAACGCGGGCTAGACATGCCGAAATTCTGCGCAACGCCGCGATGAGCTCGAGCGCACGCGCGTCCCCTCCCCTTCTCCTCTCCTACGCTGCCCCCCCTCTCGCCCGCCTGTCGACCGCGTTCCCCGCTCGCCCTGTGAGAATTAACGGCCAGGCTAGATGGAAGATACGACGCGCGTAGCGTCCCTCTTCGCGTTCCACGACGCGAGGTCGGTAGCATGCCCAACGAACGCCAACGGAACGCGATCGTGCAAGTGGTCCGGCATCGCATCGCCTCATGGTCCCCTTTAGCGGGAGATGGTGTAATTTTCAACCAGCTCCACAACCTCAGCCATCCCGGCATACGCGCCTCCAAACGCTTCGTGGCTGACCGCTACGTCTGGCCCTCCATGCAGCGGGATTGTCGCACCTGGGCGCGCTCCTGCATTCAATGCCAACGCGCTAAATTCACCAGGCACATCACGTCACCACTCGGAACATTCCATCGGCCCTCTGGTCGGTTTGAGCACGTCCCCCTCGACATCATAGGACCCCTTCCCCCGGCTGGACCCTATCGCTACTGCCTCACCGCCATCGATCGGTACACTCGATGGCCCGAGGCATGGCCCCTCGAGGGAATCACCGCGGAAGACGTCGCCTCGGCCTTCTTCACCGGCTGGATTGCTTGTTTCGGTTCCCCCCGCCGCGTAACCACCGACCAAGGACGACAGTTCGAGTCGCACCTTTTCAGGCTCCTCGGGCTGACCATCGGTTCCGAACGCTTGAGGACCACCAGTTACCACCCCTGCGCCAACGGAATGATTGAGCGTTTCTACCGACAATTCAAAGCAGACATTATGTGCCACCCGGACTCAACCTGGCTCGAGGCCATCCCAGCCGTCATCCTCGGTCTTCGCGCCACCTTCAAACTGGACATCCACGCTACACCAGCAGAGCTAGTCTACGGGGAACCACTCCGTCTCCCAGGGGAAATTCTCGCTGCACTGCCATCCAGCACTACGACGTCAGATCCCACCGACTTCGTCGCCCGGCTCCGACGCACCATCGCCGCCTTACGCCTGTCACCTGCAGCCCACCACTGCAAGCCTACACCTTTCGTCTTCGAGGAGCTAGCATCGTGCACGCACGCTTTCCTCCGCGACGACACAGTCCGCAGGCCTTTCCAGCCACCCTACAGTGGACCCTACCTTGTCGTCCATCGCGACGACAAAAACTTCACTCTGCGCCTGAACGGGAACGACGTCCGCGTCTCGATTGACCGGCTTAAGCCCGCATACATCGCTGCGAACGATCCGGGCAGCGCCACTCCACCCACAGGCATCTATCCACAGCAGCCGACGTCGCAGACCGCTCTGGTCTCGATATGCTCTGGACGTCTGGTACGCCTCCCAGATTTCCACAGACCCTGAGGGCTCTGCACTCCGCCCACTCCTCCGGGGGGGGGGGGGGGGAGGTGATGTGGTAACACACTGCGCACAAACCGGCGCAGCCTCCGCCTCGTCACTATCTAGCCCGGCGTGACACGGCTGCATGCTACACCACGCCTCCGATAAGGGACAGCGCCACCGCAGCGTCACCGGAGGCTTACGTCACCGACGGTGGCTATAAAACCAAGCTGCCAAGCTCGGAAGTGACCCATCCTTCCTTCGCTACCCGACTGAGCGCAGCGTCAGTATGCTCGACCCACTGCTGCTACTTCGCTAATAAACAGTTGTGACGTTTATGTTGGGATGCGTCCTTCCATCGACACGGCATCCCACAAGTTCATGTGTAGCCTCCGAGATTCGTGCGGCGAAAAACAGATCTCTGGAGGTTGCGTTCGTTGCGCTGAAGTGCGCTCCGTGTCCGTCAAAATGACGTGGCGGAAGAAGAACAGGGGGCGTGCTCCTCGCTGAGCTCCAGCCAATCGGCGGCGGCCGAAATGGACACTCCGTCAAATGGACACACCGGGAATAGCTCACCAGGAATTGCCGCACATGCAGCGATAATATGGTGCCTCGATGCCAGCGCATCCGCTTCCAGGGTGGAGACACCTTTTGACCCACTCCGCACCGCCGTTTCTTCGCGGGGATCCATATTAGTTCAGTGTCAGGCGGAGTGCAGTGCCTAGCACTTGGACGGTGCTACAAACGCGTTGGTGTTTAAGTCATTATAGCAGTTCTTTGACCGCTATGAGACGCTGCTGCGTGCCACTGTGTACTGTTTCGCATGAAAAGGCCAACGGAAGTTTCGCTTCCCTCGTAACAGCGAACGAAGAAAAACTCACCCAGCTCCGCTTCGCGGACACTGACGAAGCTGGTGGTCGTCAGGCTATCGCATTTCTGTTTTGCAAGTCTGTCACGAGCGATAGCAGACGACGCTCGGTTTGTGTGTCGCGCTTTCGCGCGAACAAAAACGAAGATCGACGCCGAGCTCGCGCGCGCTCGGGCAGCTTCGAGGAATAAAGAAAAAGGTCTGGCAGTCCCTTCCTGGTCTCCAATGCGTTCGGTCGTCTTTCTTACGCCGCCTCGGAACCCATAGATTCCGACGGCCACAACGGCACGTCACATTTGGCGCCCAACGGCTCGGGGTGAGCTAAGACGACGTTCATATTTTCTATGTGGGGACGTCGCTCTCTAAGTGCTCCTTTGGCAGAACCACTGACTTCAGGACAACGTCGGCTCCGTGAACCCAAGATGGCGACCGCCCCGTGTTCCATCGATGTGTTCGAATAGCTGGATGACGCTGGATGACGCCGCCCGGGTGGAAGCCTACAGGTCAGCTGTGTCTGAAGCCGGTGCCCTGAAGACCGAGGTGGATCAGCTCTGGCGCGAATTGGAGGGACTCAAAATCATGCTTTTGAAGAACCACGACGCCGCTAAAGACGACGACGCATCAAAGCCACCTCTTGACTCGCAGCTGCAGGCAAGTCACAACTTCTTTTGCAACTTACTCGCTCCACTTGTAGAACGCATGGAGCGCTTGGAGTCGAGAACGCATGAGGATTCTGACGCCGCATCATGCACGAGTGCAGAGGAGAGCAATGCGTCGATGAGTTTTAAGCGCCCCTCGCGGAATGAACAAAGCAAAGCCAGAAGCGATAATATCAAATGCGTGTCTAACGGTGAAGACGCTCGCGACCGACTTTCAAGTTTCGCGGCGAGCTCTTTTGCATCTCGCGAAAGATCTAAATGCCTGGTTTCACCAAGTCGACTACTGGTACAGAACCTTCAGCGTTCCTGACGAGGTCGCCATTCCGTTCATTATTTCGAGGCTACCAGCCAAAGACTTTACGTGGATGCGTCACCACACAAAGGTGACTGATATCGCTACTTGGGCTGATGTGAAAGCAGCGTTCCGCCGTCGTTATAGCATGGATTGCGATGTAACGTCTAAGCAGCGAATGTGCGGAGCAACGCAACGCGCTAAAGAGTCTTGTACAGACTTCGCATACCGAAAGTTGGACCTCATGGAACAGTGCAATTATCCCGTACTTCAACCAGAAAAGTGTCAAGTCATCATGGCTACGCTGTCACTTAAGGCAAAGAAGCACTTTTTTGACAAGACACTCACGCAGTTAGACGATATGATAAGTTCCTTTCTGCGCTTCGACCAGATCAGCAATTCTGAGGAAAGCGTTCAGACTGCGGATCCAGAAAAACGCGAGAGTCCATCCACAACACCATCCGCTGAACGCCGCGTTAACTCAAAGCGTTCGCCTCAGAAACCTGTGCGCCATCGTCAGCGCACGGATAGCATAGAGTCGAGTGATTCTTCAGAGGATCAAGTAGCACAGAGAAACGCTCCTAAAAAAGAAGACACAAATGGGAAGCCGTCTCCATTGCGGCATTCGACTCATTCCGGGACGCGTGTTTTTGAAAGATCCCAGGGAAACGCCCCGAGAATTCGTAAACTGTGCTTGAACTGCTCCAGAAGTGGTCACTTTGCCACGCAGTGTCGTCTACCGCTAACGGAATAATTTTTAAAGCGAAAGCTGTTATGAGATCATTTCACCGGCCGTTTTTGGCGCCGTAGTTGTCCGCCGCCGCCGCCGCCGCCGGTGTCCGTAACCAGTATCGCTCGAAATAAGAAAAAAAACGAAATAAGAAAAAAACTCCAGGACGGAACGAGGTTCGAACCTGGGCCCTCTGCGTGGGAGCCCAGTATTCAACCTCTGAGCCATTCCGGTGCTGGGAACTGCTATGCAAAAAGGTCCTATACAGACTTCATGTCGGGAAGGAACCACCTTAGCATATGCAATATAGCGTGGTAGAGAGTAAAATAAGCACCAAGCGTCGCGCAACGCGTCGCACAACGCGAATTCTGTAACCAGGCGTCACACAATGCTAATTGCGCAATGAATAGGTTGTTGAATGCTTCCAACCCATTACAAAGGACTCTGCCATAATTCTTCATCGTCGTCAGGCACAGCATCAACAAAGTGCGCATAATGCCTTACATGCGTTTAGCAGGTACCACGGCTCTTCGTAGAATGACGAAAAATGGCCCAGTGCCAGCTGCCCTACTTCTCAAACATTACAATGATTTATAGCGTAGTGGGTTTCTCGCAAGTGCACTTGTAGTGGTTGCCAAGGAAGCACATAAGCGCATGATCCATTTCCTCGGGGTCTCAGATAAATTACAGTGATTTCGAGCGTAGTGGGTTTCTCGCAAGTGCACTTGTATTGGTTGCCAAGGAAGCCCATAAGCGGATGTTCCATTTCCTCGGGGTCTCAGTAAAATTAAAATGATTTAGAGTGTAGTGGGTTCCTCGCAAGTGCACTTGTATTGGTTGCCAATGAAGCCCATCAGGGCATGATCCATTTCCTCGGGTCTCAGTAAAATTAGAATGATTTAGAGCGTAGTGGGTTCCTCGCAAGTGCATTTGCATTGGTTGCCAAAGAATCTCATAAGCGCATGATCCATTTACTTGGGGTCTCAGTAAAGTTCTTCACCCCACCCTTTCTCTCTCCCACGGAAACGTATGTTATACAGCATGACGGGAGAGGGAAATAGCAACCGGGCGTCACCCACTGCAAATTACATAACTGCTGGGCCGTTTAACGATTCCAACCCATTACAAAGGGCTGAGCCATAATTCTTCATCGTCATCAGTCGCCGCGTCAACAAAGTGCACATAATGCCTTCCAGACGTGCGGCTGGTGCCTCGCTTCTCCGCAGAATGACGAATAATGGCTTAGTAGGTGCTTCGCAACTTCACAAAAATTGTGATTTATTGCGTAGTGGGTACCTTTCTAGTGTACTTGTATTGTAGCGCCAAGTGAGCTAGCTTACAACGGGCTCTAGAAACGCCGCTCTTCCAGCTTTCGCTGTGACTGTGCTGCGGTGTCAGCGCAGGCCTGGCGTTTTTTTTTTTTTTGAAGTGGCAGGAAGAATTTGAATCTTCCAGTTCAAAACAGCGGGGAAACGCACAGCTGGTGACGCCAATGCCCGCGAGCAGTCGCCAGTAATTCAGCAGGTGTCGTGTGCCTCAGAAGCGGGTACTTTTTCCGTTCCTGTCACCATCAACGGACAAACAATTAAAGGCACCCTGGACTCTGGAGCTGTCAAAAGTTTGATTACGGCACCACTAGTTGACAAACTCAAACTAAGCATAAGGCCTTCGTCCCTACGTCTGGTAGGAGCTAGCGGTCATCGCCTGCAAAATTTGGGTCAAGTCAGAGCTGTGGTAACAGTGAATGACCAAACACTGCAGCATGACTTTGTCGTTCCCCGGTTACCTCACGAAGGAGTCCTTCTAGGCGACGACTTCTTGCGGGCCTCAAGAGCCGTCATCGACTGGGGCTCGGAGAGCTTTGCTGTGTCTGTTCCTCGAAGGCTACGCAAGGTCTACCTGGTTAGGGAGCAAGTACTGCCAGCTTTATCTCGGGAGTTCGTTCCCGTGACCTGGCATCGTACAGCTGAAGACAAGGATGGTCATCACAGGAACAAAGCTCTTGTACGACCGCTATTCAGTAATTGTGGAGCCCATGGTTGCAGACGCATCAGAAAATTCAGTCAAGGTTTTGATGACGAACCGTTCATCCCAAGCCGTCGTGCTTCCGCATCAGATGACAATTGGCCTCATAGAAGAAGCAAGCGGAATTGAGGATATTGAGCTCTCTGCAGACGACTGCTAACAGATCCTCCAAGTTTCATGACTGCCTTCTCCTAAAGACCTTGATGCATCATCAGCTCGTACAGTCGTCAACCCGCAGCATCGTTCAATCTCAATCGGCGACGTTAGCTTTAACATCGGAACAACGTTATCTTCCAGTGTGCTGCAGGTCGTCAAGGATTTGTTGGCGCAACATTCTGCTTGCTTTGCGCAATCAAGTACGGATGTAGGCTCCTGCACAGTTGAACGACACTGCATTCCAACTGGAAACGCAAAGCCAATATCGCAACGTCCTCGCAGGTTGTCACCAGCACAGCGTGATCTCGTCAAGAGTATGATCAAGGACCTCATTGATGCTAATATAGTGCGACCTTCTCGGAGTCCTTGGGCGTCACCACCGGTCCTTGTAGCAAAGAAAGACGGGACGACGCGCATGTGCGTCGATTATCGACGTCTCAACGCGGTCACTGAGTCAATCGTTTACCCTTTTCCAAGGATTGAAGACGCGCTGCAGGCACTCACCGGAAGCAAGTACTTCTCTGTTATGGACTTGGTGTCTGCATTTTATCAGATCGCCATGCATCCAGATGACATACAGAAGACTGTCTTCGTTACGCCGTGGGGTCTTTACGAATTCCTCCGGATGCCATTTGGCCTTAAAGGTGCCCCATTTACTTGTCAGCGAGCAGTGGATACGATCATTGACGGCATTAAATACGACAATGCCCTTGTCTACATGGATGACTGTGTAGTCTTCAGTCGGACATTTGAAGAACACGTTTCGCACCTTGAAAACATCTTTACAAGGTTCGAAAAAGCAGCCTTAAAGTTCAAGCCACGGAAGTGTTTCTTCTTTTGTACTGCCATCAATTATCTTGGGCAAGTTGTTAGAAAAGATGGTGTATCTCCTATGGGAGAGCACGCGCGCCCATTTCCTTTCCTTAAAGGGGCCCTCTAACACTCTTCAACCCCCCATTTTTTACTCGTGGATTGCGTAGACTGAAGTACGGACGAACTAGTGCAGCAAGAACGGCAGCGATAGCGGCACGCAGTACGAAGTTATTCAATTTAGAAAATTCAAAATACAAGAAAAAAAAATGCCTGCCCTCAACTCGGTTTTCGCGGGGTCACGTGACCACATTTCACTCTCTGCTGTGACGTCGGATGGCGCTCCAATGAAATGGGCTGAAAGCTCTTACGTAGGGGAAGCTCGCACACCATTGTTGCTTCTCCTTTCCAACGCATTGTTGACGTCGTTGCCATAGTAGCAAACGTGGTTCCTGAAACCTGACTTGTCAGAACTTGAGCGGGCGCTACTGCTTCGAAGCGAGGCTGGGGAGGCTTTGTCTGCTGTTCCTTACAACGACATTCCGTGTCATTCCCTCTTCTCATTCTGAGAAGGGAATTTGTGGAGCGGCATGGGCGGTTAAACACGGTCGCCCCTACGCGGGTTGTTCGGTGAGCAGCCCGACGAGTTACAAGTGTGCAGCGACAACAATTCAACGAAGAGGATTACTTGCACCGTTTCAACAACAATCATGAGCCTACAGCATATGCGGAAAGAGGCAGCTCGCAAACGTACAGACGCAAAAAGAAGGAAGAGGGGCAAGCGTTTCATATGGACATCCGACCGGCGCAGGCAAAAAAAAGAAAGCCAGAGCAACCAGACGCGAAATGGCAACCGGCGCCTATGTCGTACTTTGTGGTTGTAGTGATATTTTTTGTTGCGACGGCGGCTATTTGGAGTTCATTGAAAAAGCACAGAAAAGAAAAACGAAACACAATAGTAATCTCAACTTTGATGCAACGCCGTTATTACTTCTAACGTTACATTTATCCAATCATAGGCCAGCGCCCATCTTCGTCATTTCCGCCCGCAATAGTTCTGGCAAGCGCCACTACGCGCTGATGCGGTCAGCAGCGATGTAGCGACTTCAACGCGTGATTAAAATACTAAATAATTTGATATCGGTGCTTAAACTTATGCTAAAATTATCCCCAGCCATCAGTCTACGCAACCCGCAAGTAAAAAATGGGGGGTTGAATAGTGTTGGAGGGCCCCTTTAAGGCAGGCGCGATCGGGAACTGACAGCGGGAGTGAAGGAACCACTAGGAGAGGAGCACAGTCGCCCTTTCCGGACAACCCCTTCTTTCCCGCTACTCCTCGCGCTAATCCTCGCATCCCGGCTCGCGGGAAAGGGAACTCGCCCTGCGAGGGAATCAACCCTCGCGGTGGGGAGGGACACGGGAGGTGAACAAAACTGCCGACCAGGCAGGGAGACGGTCTCTCGTGCCCTGCTGACCTGCGAAGGAACATCTCACCGCCCCGAGACCCGCGAGCCGATCATCGACCGAAGGTGTAAGCCATACCCTTTGTTTTCTACGAGAGCGGACTATCCCTCTACGCGACATTTACGCGTTATTGCTAGCGTAGCAATAAAGTGTTGTTTATTGTTCTAGCCTGTTGCCTTATTCGCCCGAACCCGTCGTAGCTGCGATGACGCGCGCTACGGGAAGGGGACGTTGACACGGTACGACTATTTGCGGCTGGGACCGGAGCTAGGCTTCTGCACCAGCCGTGCGTAGAGCGGACCCCTTCATCTGGCGCCCAACGTGGGGCGAGGCCCGCCGGATCGTGGCGACGAGCGCCCGGGCCGGCGTGGTTTCCGCGGTCCTTGCTACCGGTGCGGCGCACCGGGGCACATCGCCCGCGAATGCGGCCGCACGCCGGGTCAGGAGCGAACACGCGGTTCGGGAAACGCACGACGCCGCCGGTGAACCACGTCGGGCACCGCGCGGCGATCAGTAGTCCTACCGATGCGCTCGGATCACTAGCACCTACAGTCTGTCGCGCAGGTAATGCTGTAGACTCGCCCGCACCGTTAATCGAGTTAACGATAGCTCGAAAGAAGTTTGTAGCACTTTTGGATACTGGGGCAAGCGCTTCATTATTTGGGGACGAGGTGTTGCACCATCTCTGCGAGAACAATATCCGCTTGAGACAAAGCAACACCACGTTCCGCCTTGCTTCGGGCACAGCGCAATCGAGCGGTGCGGCTAGACTTGTGATCCGCTGGGAAAGACGCGTGAGGCGACAACGCTTTGTCCATCTTCCCGGTTTGTCAATGCCTCTAATCCTGGGTCGAGACTTTCTCGCCAAGTCAGGGATTGTCACTGACATTGCAAGAGGAGGTTACCGAGAGCGCGACGGAGACGCGCTAAAGCTTTTCTCGAAAGCACCCGCATTGACAACTGCATGCCAATCGCAGGGAGCAGCGCGAGAGAGGAGGAAAGCGCGCGGAGTAAGCGAGTAACCCCGCCAGAGCAATGTGCCGCGGTACAGGGAAGGTCAGTGCACCCGCTTTTGGCAGAAGCACACAGCATGCCAGAAAGGGAAAAGGTGCAGCTGTCGTCGCTGTTGTACGAGTACGACGCGATTTTCACTCACCGCCCGGTCCGCACTACGCTGGTCAAGCACACAATCGACACGGGTGACGCACGACCTTGGAAATGCAATCCCCGACCGATTAGCTTGGCTAAGCGGAAAGCACTTGACGCCGCCTTGGACGAACTCATCGACACAGGCGTGGTCGAAAGGTCAAACAGCCCATGGGGTTTCCCGGTGGTTCTAGTTCCAAAGAAGGATGATACTTATCGCCTTTGTGTAGACTACCGCAGGCTGAATGAGGTTACGAAGAAGGACGCATACTCTCTTCCGTCCATTTCATCGTTAGTATCCAACCTAGGCGGGGCGAAGTACTTTACGACGCTCGATGCTAGTCGTGGATATTATCAGGTCGAAATGGACGAGCGGGACAGAGAGAAGTCAGCTTTCACATGCCACAGGGGACTTTTTCAATTCAGGAGAATGTCTTTTGGCTTGGTGGGGGCTCCCGCTACTTATCAGAGGCTAATGGACCAAGTTCTGGGAGATGCAAAGTGGCAGCACGCCCTCGCATATCTAGACGACATAGTGGTTTACTCGAAAACGTTCGATGAGCACTTGCGCCACTTAAGAGACGTTCTAGAAAGGCTGAGGTCTGCGGGCATCACTCTGAACCCGAACAAAGCTCAGATAGCGGCGACCCGAATAACATTGTTGGGATTCACGCTTGACGAGGGTCGCATTTTGCCGAATAAGGGTAAGCTTGAAGCGATAGTCAGCTATCCGTCGCCGAAAGACATCGGCGAGCTGAGGCGCTTTCTGGGGATGGCGAACTTCTATCGCCAATTCATTCCAGACTGCGCGGCAGTGCAGGCGCCTTTGACAAAGCTCTTGAGGAAAGGCGAGCGTTCGGCTTGGGGTCAAGAGCAGGAGGGCTGGCTAACACGGCTGAACTGCAGCTACCCGATTTGAACAGGGAGTTTGTGATTCAAACAGACGCAAGCGACCTGGGGTTAGGAGAAATTTTGCTTCAAGAGCATGGAGGTGCCCTCCGGCCGATTGCGTTCGCGAGCCGTTCGTTAACGCCGGCGGAGAGGAACTACTCGGTAACAGAGAAAGAGTGTCTCGCGATAGTTTTCGCTCTCCGTAAGTTTGACTATTACATCGACGGAGTGGCGTTTGTTATTGAGACGGACCACATGGCGCTCACGTGGTTGAGGCGCTTGAACGAACCAAGTGGCCGCCTGGCTCGTTGGGCATTGCTTCTGCAGCGTTACGACTTCACCGTACGCTACCGCAAGGGCAAGAACAATGCCGCGGCCGACGCACTATCGCGTGCTCCAGTCCGTCACGAGACTGACCCGGAACGGACTGAGAGCGAGACACTCGAGGTAGCGCTAACGGAAACAGTAGAACAAACGTCAGTTCAAGGCACAAGCGTGAACCACGTAGAGGCTGTCGTTAGCGCGGGGATTTTCAGCAGAAGGGAGCTGTTAGAAGCTCAGCAGAAAGATCCGTTTTGTCGAAAGGTGTTCGACGGGCTCCGGGAGCCGGGTGGCGAGGCCACCGCGCACACGGGGGCAGCTGGTATTGCTGTCGGTGTGGAGCGCTCGGCAACAGCTGGTAATGCTGTGAGCGCACTGGATTCTTATCTGCTGGATTCTGACGGCGTTTTGCTGAGGTACATCCCATCCGACGATGACACAAGTGAGTCATTCAAAGTCGTGATACCGCGCAAGTTGAGAGGAGCACTGCTTCGCTACTTTCATGACTCGTGCATTGCTGGGCATGCGAGCGGCCCTAAGACTTATGCTAAGTTGTGTCGCCTCGCTACCTGGCCAGGCATGAAGCGGGATGTGATTCGTTACGCCCGTTCATGCCACGTGTGCCAAAGCGTCAAGCCCCGAGGCGGACGACCGCCCGGCCTCATGCAGCCGATCAACAGCCAGACTCCCTGGCAAATCGCGGCATGTGACGTAATGGGACCGTACCCCACAACTCCTAGCAGAAACAAATTCTTGCTGGTGATCACGGATCACTTCACAAAGTGGGTAGAACTTTTCCCCCTTAGAAAGCTGACGGCTCGTGTGATCTTGGATAAGTTGATGGAGGTTTTCACCAGGTTTGGTTTCCCTGAGCAGTTGATAACAGACAACGCGTCTTATTTTACTGCGAAGGTGTTTGTTGACACGTGCGCCGCGCTTGGCATTAAGCACAAGAAAACAACCACCTACCATGCTCAGTCGAACCCCACGGAACGAGTTAATCGCAACATCAAGCACATGCTTGTCGCCTTCTCTGAAAGGCACAAGGACTGGGTACCTACCTTCCAGAGATCGGGTTTGCGTTGCGATCGACTGTGAACCGCTCGACTGGGTATGCGCCTTCTTTTCTAAACCTGGGGAGAAAACTGCCGAATCCGATGGAGACTGTACTCGCGGATCGCAGTGGAGTGCCAGTGGCGTCATCAGCACGAGCTGAATACGCAGCGCAGTTGCGCGAGAAGCTAGCGGAAGTTTTACGTAAAGCACGCAGTAATCTCGGCACTGCTAGGGCACAACAGAAGGCGCAGTACGACCGCTCGCATCGGAACGTACACTACGAAGTGGGCGATCTGGTGCTGCGACGCCATCATGTTCTTAGCGACGCTAGCAAACAGTTTGCAGCCTCGCTGGCACCGAAATGGTCCGGGCCGTACCGAGTGCGAGAGAAGGTTTCCTCGCTTGTTTATCGGCTCGCGAACATGAAAGGCAAACCGAGCGGCGGACCAGTGCATGTATGCGACATGAAACGTTACGTGTCACGGGAGGAGCATGGGGACGACTATCAGTCCCCCTCCGAGCCGCAGCCGGCGGCTGAGAACGCTCGAAACCGAGTGAAGAGCCCTGAGCCGCGGTACTTCTTGCGAAACAGGCGGAGACAACTCTGCATGTTGGATAAGCAAAAGGGAAATAGGTGCCGCCGGGACGGCTCGGAGAGGAGACCGCCTCCTCACGGCGAGCCCACACTCACATTCAGTCGTTGTCGCAGCCCCACCACCACCGGCAAACATCGCCATGGACGCCTGACTGGAGGTCAACTGGTACATCCCACTGCCACTTCCAAGCTACCCCATCGCCTCACCGCCCGGCCTCCACACAAGAGGCCCGAAGACCAATGCCAACCCAACTGGGAGAGCCAGCTGCCTGGGGCCGCAGCCACCAGGACGTGCCAGGGTTGTGTGGACACCCCGATGGCCTATGCTCCCTCAAGGCCACGGCGCAGCACGCCGAAAACCCCGAGCCCCGCCAGACCGGAGGAGCCCGAACCATGCTGGAGAGGCCGCCTGGAATGAAACGCTTCGCTGACTCGCTCCTCTCAATCACCACCAACGACCAGAGAGGCGGGGCCCAAGGAGACGCGGTCCGGACCACGGGGCTGCAGGAGCAGGCCAGACCTACCGCAGCAGTGACGGCGGAGGCGACGACTGGGGAAGCCATGACGCAAGGTGGCACGGCAGCGAAGACCGCAACGAGGCCGGTGGTGGCTACTTCGGAGGCAGCGGCGACGCCAGTGGGGGCACCGGCGACACCCACGGCAGAGGGCCGACCGCAGGAGGGCACGGACCTGGACCGATCCGTCCTAGCCTTTCTCGGTGAGGAATAACAAAATATTACCTCATGGTGCAGTCTCTGTCGTCCGAGGGCTTTCTTAAGGGGAGGAGGATGTGGGAGAGCACGCGCGCCCATTTCCTTTCCTTAAGGCAGGCGCGATCGGGACTGACAGCGGGAGCGAAGGAACCACTAGGAGAGGAGCACAGTCGCCCTTTCCGGACAACCCCTTCTTTCCCGCTACTCCTCGCGCTAATCCTCGCATCCCGGCTCGCGGGAAAGGGAACGCCCTGCGAGGAAATCAACCCTCGCGGTGGGGAGGGACACAGGAGGTGAACAAAACTGCCGACCAGGCAGGGAGACGGTCTCTCGTGCCCTGCTGACCTGCGAAGGAACATCTCACCGCCCCGAGACCCGCGAGCCGATCATCGACCGAAGGTGTAAGCGTTACCCTTTGTTTTCTACGAGAGCGGACTATCCCTCTACGCGACATTTACGCGTTATTGCTAGCGTAGCAATAAAGTGTTGTTTATTGTTCTAGCCTGTTGCCTTATTCGCCAGAACCCGTCGTAGCTGCGATGACGCGCGCTACGGGAAGGGGACGTTGACACGGTACGACTATTTGCGGCTGGGACCGGAGCTAGGCTTCTGCACCAGCCGTGCGTAGAGCGGACCCCTTCACTCCTGACCCATCGAAACTGGCAGCTGTTCAGATGTTCCGGCCTCCTCGAAACGTCCAGGAACTACAGTCATTCATCGAGTTTACATCGTACTTCAGGAAGTTCATCCCGAATTACAGCGTTATCGCCGCACCTCTTTGATCACTCCTAAAGAAGAATCCTACTTATTCTTGGGAAGAGGATCAGCGAGTTGCCTTTGAGACATTAAAGCGCACTTTGTGTCAGCCAGCTGTCCTCAAGCTGTTCTCTGAGAAGCCAGAATTTGGTGTCCAAGTACACACAGACGCATCTCGGCTCGGCTTGGGAGGTCTGCTGCTGCAAGAGGATGAAGAGCGCCGCTACCGTCCTGTACTATACCTGAGTAGGTCGCTCAAAGGCGCAGAGCTGAATTATTCTTCGACGGAACTGGAAGCTCTCGCAGTTAAATGGGCATTAGAAGAGCTGCGACCATACCTGATAGGCCGAAAATTTCAAGTGGTCAGCGACCACCACGCACTTTGCTGGGTTTTACGCTACAAGGAAGGAAACCAACGTCTTCTTCGTTGGTCGCTGATTTTGCAGGAGTATGATTCTGACGTCATCGATAAGTCAGGAATCCTGCACAGCGCACCGGATTCTTTCCAGGAGCCCTCCCATTGTTGCTGACACAGACCAAATTCTTGCAGTGTCATATCCCTTACTGCGATCCTGCGACAACATGGGTGAGTCATAATCTTCAAAATTGGCTAGCGCGAAATCGACAAGGACTAAGAAGGAACACTGACATACAGGACAGGCGCTACTTGCAACTAAGCTTTATTCAGAAACGTCTTCCTACATATATACACAGCCGAGTGGCGCGCGCAGGCGCAATGCACATGACAGTCGACAATGCTAATCAGGATCGGGATACCAAAATTGTCGATTTCGCGCTAGCCAATTTTGATGATTATGAACCAAGTAGCCCAACAACGTATACTCTTAAACATGGGTGAGGAACAGCGTCAGGCCGCATTTTGCGCTAAAGTTTTTGATGTACTTAGGGGTGCGCTGGGCACAAAGAAACAACAGAAACGGGCCCAAAAGAAGTTCGTTACGCACACTGAAGTGTTGTATAAAAGAGACCAGGGCCCGGTCAGCAATCGATTTCTCCTCTGCCTTCCTTCCCAGCGGCAAGCTGAGGCACTGCGGGAAATTCATGAAGGCCGGTACGGTGGCCACATGGGCATCAGGCGAACATTCGATGCCTTAAGGTGCAAGTATTACTGGCCGAAGCTCTATGCGGATGTCAGACGGTACGTGCGTCTCTGTGACCTTTGTCAGATGATGAAGATGTCGACATCGGTGCCTTACGGTCTACTACAGCCAATAGAAGTCCACGGCCCCTTCCACACAGTTGGGATGGACATAATAGGACCCTTCAAGACTTCAAGAGGTTACAAGTACATCATCGTAGCCATTGATTACCTCACAAAGTTCGTTGAGGCAAAACCACTGAGGAACATAGAAGCTGCAACCGTCCAGAAGTTTGTTGAGCGACGGATCATCTTGAAGCACGGATGCCCAGCCACGATTATCGCAGACCGCGGCACTGAAATGATGGCGCGCTCTACTGAAGCCTACTTCAAGCATCGGGGCATCAGACACGCTGCCACCACCGCATATCACCCCGCAGCAAACGTCTTGTCCGAAAGGGCCAATAAGACAATGAAGCAGGTGATTGCCTTGACTACCGCCGGGGGAGAAAAGTGGGCCGATGTTCTCCCATATGTTGTATTCTGTTACAAGACGGGGTACCAAGACACGGTCCGCCAAACTCCATTCTTCTTGGTGTACGGTAGGGATCCGGTGCTGCCGTTAGATGTTGTATACAGCCGCCGAGAGCTTGAAGAGCTCAAAGAAGAATCTAGCTATTTCGCGGTAGTGCGCGAACGACTGCAAAAAGCCAGGGAGCTCGCGGCCGCGCATATCCGACTGGCTCAAGAAAAACAGGAGCACTTCGACAAGCACCACAAGGACGTTGTGTTTGAAAGAGGGCAACTGGTGCTCCTCAAGGCTCCACCATCCGGTGTGAAAGCCACAACATCGTACACTGGTCCTCACAAGATACTGAACAGACTGTCTCCCGTGAATTACGAGATCGAACTCGCAGACAACATGGGGAATGACATAGTCCACGTAGAAAAACTGAGACCCTATATGAGCCCCATTGCTCACATGGAGCAACCTCATGCTTCGGACTAGTGCGTACATGTGGGCCGTGAAGTGTAAATAATTGTTAGTGTTTGTGTGTACCTTGGCGTGCGTGAAAGTGGAAAGACTTTGACTGAATTTTGTAAATATTTTAAAATCGGGACTGTTTAGGTTAGTTTAGTTCTGTTTCACCAATCTTCTGTTAGTGTTACGTGATGTATTACCTCGGGACGACTAGTTTCAAAACCCGGGCATGTCACGAGCGATAGCAGACGACGCTCGGTTTGTGTCTCGCGCGCGCTCGGGCAGCTTCGAGGAATAAAGAAAAGGGTCTGGCAGTCCCTTCCTGGTCTCCAATGCGTTCGGTCGTTTTTCTTACGCCGCCTCGGAACCCATAGATTCCGACGGCCACAACGGCTTGTCACAAAGTCTTTCAGGTATCGCTGCTCTTTATTAAACACTCTTTGTGAAGCTTTGAGGTGGTAGTGTAGTTTTATTGCATTTTGAGCATACCACTCTTATATACAGGTTTACAAAGAAGCCTTTGCTTAAGTTGCCCGTCAGTGGCAACGTCATCATTCATGTTTCTGGGAAGGTCATCTACAGTTGCCTGAACGTCAATCGGCACATTCACCAGCTCTCCTCTAATCTCATACTGGCCATTTGTTTCGGATTCGGGTGAGCCCGGTCGATGGACTCGGACAAGACTCGCGGCACGTAACATTTATGAAGCAAAGGCACTGCACTCGGAAAGTGTACAAATATACAAAAATAGTCACCACAAATAAACTCCAACTATCAACTAACAATATAACTAAACTGTCCTAGCTACTCCTTGTGCAACAACTCCAGAACCGCTAATGTGCGAGGCAGTTCTTACTTGCTTGTGCGGACGCGGTTCGCCGTCAATGTCCGGTCAGTAGTCGTCCTCGTTCGGTCATTTCTTGTGTCCCTCGCCGATCTTGGGATCCAGTCTGCTGTCCAATGCGTCGCCGTCGCCTGTGCGTGCAGATCGTCGTATCGCTGACGCACGCAGCATTTAGACCCGTTAGGCCTAACGTCATGTTCGGCTCCTTCACGCGGCATGGCGTTCCACCGCTGACGTGGCTCTCCGGGGATTCTCTTCAGCGGCTAGCTCCTGAAGGGGGCTTGCGTCAGGGACGCTCGTACTTGCGGGGCGCGGCCGCTTGCTCTAACGCCGTCGAGTTCGCCGGCCACACCTCGAGACGCCCGCGTCACCGGCGGCAGACTGTTGTGCCTCAGCACAACGACCACAATGTCGCAGACCTGAGAACATCGAAGGATACGGGGAAACGTGGAGCCTTCGCCCTGCCGGCCTTGACAACTGACGCCAGTCGTCGTTCTTCCACGCCGCCCAGCGACTGAGAGCAGCATTCCCGAGGGGGATGGAAGGAACAAACAATGGCGCTCCGCGCACCTGCGGTGTGGATCCTCCGACGTCGTGCAGATGTCACCTGTCCAGAACCGGACGGGCAGCGTCTACAACCAGCAGGCCAGTTCCCGAGAAAGGACCTAATCCCTGGTGCCCATCACCAACCAGTCAACTGGTCATTGACCTTGGGAGGCACGGGCATGCTCCTCATTATGTGCCTGCCAGTGCGGCAGGATTGGCGGAATCCTGGCTACCGCGTGGAGAGGAGACCGATGGGCTGGACCCCAACCACGTTATTTATTCCGACGCACTAGAGAGTGCCGGCGCCTGTTCACTGATGAACTTCAGAAGCACGTCTTGCTGGGTGAGTTGGTAATATACCAGTATTAAACGTAGCGCATTATCATTATCAAATCATGAATGGTAGTCTACCACTATCCCTCAAGAGGAAGGTATATAACAGCTGCATCTTACCGGTACTTACCTACGGAGCAGAAACCTGGAGACTTACGAAGAGGGTTCAACTTAAATTGAGGACGACGCAGCGAGCGATGGAAAGGAAAATGATAGGTGTAACCTTCACAGTCAGGAAGAGAGCAGGGTGGGTCAGGGAACAAACGGGGGTTAAGGATATCAGCTGAAATCAAGAAGAAGAAATGGATATGGGCCGGGCACGTAGCACGTCGGCAGGATAACCGGTGGTCATTAAGGGTAACTGACTGGATTTTAAGAGATGGCAAACGCGTGAGGGGGAGAGAGAAAATTAGGTGGGTAGATGAGATTAAGAAGTTTGTAGGTATAACGTGGCAGCAGAAAGCACAGGATCGGGTTGATTGGCGGAACATGGGAGAGGCCTTTGCCCTGCAGTGGGCGTATACAGGCTGATGATGAAACGTAGCGCAAAAAACACGGACGCAGTAAAGGAGCAACATACACAGCGCTGACAATCAACTGAAATTTATTGGAGAACATTCACACATACATACACATGGAACTAGACACGTGATGAGAGAATGAAAAAGGTGTTTTAGTGACTAGCACACAGCAGCGCTGTGTACATTGCTCCTTTACTGTGTCCGTGTTTTTTGCGCTACGTTTAATAATGTTCACCGAGGTAGGAACGATGTAAATACTGTATATAAATTATTTTCTTCCATCAACTTGCCCTTCTGACTGCTCCGAGCACGATGCCCACACGCGTTTGCAAGAGAACGAGGAAGCTTGGCCATTCTGAAAAGCGCAAATCTCGCAGAGACGAGACGACTGCGTTCTAGGCGAACGAAAGCAAGGTTCTTATTTTTTTGCTATTCTGTTTATTACCATTGCGCGCGCCTTCGGCGCCCACAGTCTTCCTCTCCTTCTTGTTGTGTCCTACGAGTTTCAACAGCCTCCGGCCCGCAACAAGTTTTCTGCATTTTTAGTGAACCAGTGTGAGTAGTGGGATATACCCAATCTCTGTGGCACATATAGAGTGGGATTTAACCAATTACTGTGGCACATGCCCGTAAAATGACCATCTGCGTTACGCCAACTTCGGACACTCGACTAAGCACAGCCGTTAAAATGGGAGGCACAAGTGAAACCCGACCGCTGGCAGACACCAAGATATCCGAGATTTTAGTTGCTGGCTTGTCGCAACGTATAACCGTGCATATTAAGGCGAAAGCCCTTAAAGGGGTCACGAACCACCCCTCGCGCTTGGCGTGAAAAACACGCTGGAATGAGTCGGACCCTTCCCAGGCTTATATCGCCGAAATAATTTTAGGGGCGAAGCTCCTTATGGTGGGGGTCGTTCCCTCCTCTGTAGGAGTAGTAATAGTATGTATGTAGCCAGCTCTAGTTTAATGAATTGCTCACTAGATGAGCAATTCACTAGATATCATAATTTACAAGACATCGTAGTGTTCCTTGATTTAATCACACTAAAAGACATACTTTGCGGGAGTATACTCTAGTGAGCTTTCAACTTTTCGTCTTAATGTACATGATAAATTATTTCTACGAGAAACGCAAAGCACACCTTGAGCAAGATGTTCGGTTTTGGGATGCTTTATGTGCAGTAAACGCCGTGCATTGTTCGCGACGCCGGAGCACTTGCACGATCGCGTTCCGTTGGCTTTCGTTGGGCATGCTACCGACCTCGCGTCGTGGAACGCGAAGAGGAACGCTACGCGCGTCGTGTCTTCCCTCTAGCCTTGCCGTTAATTCTCATAGGGCGAGCGGCGAACGCGGTCGCTCTTGGCGCGCTTTCTCTTTCGCTCGGGAGCGGACACTTTCCCTGCATTTCACCGATCACAAAGCGGTGATAATGAAGGGACCACGCAAACCAACAGTACAATAAAAGTTTGATGTTTAATATATACACGGTGTTTCACACTCTTTATATGATGTACTGGGCGAATTTCACGGAAGAGTTTCACGGTTTACCGATGATTCCCTCCGGAGCTTCGCCCCACTCATCATCATTCACCCCGTGGATATGCTGTGTTTTTTTTCCAAAGGCTAAAGTGGGGCCGGAGATATAGCGATCGCTCTACATTTTACCTGACGCATTCCCTCTCAACTCGCTTCATTGCGGAGGAGAGGGCAGCGCCGTTCGAGGTGCCCCGCCCAGTGCATTACACCACCTCGCTTCAATGTTGTGTGGTTTCCTTTCCGGGTAGCTTGGCGGTGTTGACTGCTGCTGCTTGCAACTAATAGTTCCGGTCGGCTGCTTCTTGCTGGGCGGCGTGGTCTGGCGCGGTGTATCGCGTCTGGGGTCTAAAGGCTGACGCGATCTATTTGCATTGATACTGCCGTTACTTCGCTTATGTCGCACTGATGCTGATACTTCGCATTGATAGTGTCGTTACTTCGCTTCGTGACTTCGCTTATGTCGTTTTTCCATCAAATCAAAATTAAACTTAAAAAATCACAGCATATCCACGTCGTGAATGATGATGAGTGGGGCGAAGCTCCGGAGGGAATCATCGGTAAACCGTGAACCTTCTGTGTAACGCCCCATCAATCATCATATAAAGAGTGAGAAACACTATGTGTATATTACAAACATCAAACTTTTATTTTTCTTAATTTTATGTTTGGCTTGCGTTGTCCCTTCATTATCACGGCTTTATGGTCCGTGAAATGAAGGGATAGCGGTTCCTGTACGGGTTGCAATTGTAAATTTGAAAATACCAGGTCTATACACGTCCCTCGGATGAACGTTGGTTTCATATGATCAAAGGACGTGCACGCGAGAGCATATTTGGCTGCCATATGTTGTATTAACCACTCATTGTTCTTTTCGGTAATATCGACATTCAGGTCACCAACTAACACAAATGGTCTATTCTTGTACTTGTCATTGTCATAATTACACGATGCCGTGTCAATGAATGTCTTGATATTCCCACTCGACAAATTGGGTGCAAGGTACATGGTCATGATGATGCATCCATCAAAATCGATGGCATTATATTCACCGTTGTGGCTCTGTGTCGTTGATACTAGTTTCAGATCTTGTGCCTTTTCTGTTTGTTTGACGTATACGGCCACACCACCTGCAGGACGCTCTGCATCATCGATGCACACGACTGGAACGTATCCTTTGATATACGGTCTTTTGGCGTTCCACGTCTCGGTAAGACAAAGACCGTCCACTGCAGCAAGTATGGGGTCCCGTTCCACATCGTCTACAAGCTTGACATAAAACCAGCTAGGCTTACATGGTAGGCGGGAAACCACAGAAGGCAACAACAAGTAATGAAAACATAACAGAACGGCAATCTTTTGCCAAGACGTTCGACCACTGCAAAGTTAACGGCTATCTCGTGGGTGGGTCTCTGTAGCATTGTCTTCCATCCGGCGACTCCGAGGGAGCCTCATGGCGCGTCACTCCTGAGATGTTGTCTTCGGGTGTCGTTGAAAACACGAGACGTAGTGAAGAAGAAAGAACGCCACACAGGCGAACACGCACGAGAGTCTCACTCGTCCACGTCGTCGTCTTCTTCTACTGCATACCAAAACGCGCGCTTCTGACAGCCTGAGAATAATATTAGCTCCGCCCACGAGGCAGCATTCCTCATATTTTGCATGCCTCCGCGCTACAAACGAAGTAGTTCCTAAACAATGGCAATAATTTCCACGCATATAAACATTATCTGGCAATACTGCACTTATATTGAAATAAAGAAAGCAAAGCTAGATAAAAAAATTGTGAAGGCACGGTGTTCAGCGTCAGCTTAACAATATATCTGTTCATTAAACCGCACCTCCCGCCGCGGTCATCTCGGAGTCCTTGAAGATGAAATGTACATCTCAAAGGTGATGTTTCTTCGCGGTGCCTATTTAGGCATTAAAACAAAGAATGTCAGATTTAACGCAAAATTTAAAATAATGAAATCGTTTTTTACCATTTCATAAAACAGTGACATTAATCACAGTTAATAAGATCGTTTGTAATTTTTTACGAAACTTTCGCAACCAGTTTCCTTGACTGGCTGCTGTAACTATGGCAAGTGACTCAAAGCGAAGCATGGCGAAGTGGTCTGAGATTGCCTTCGTCAATTTCGACTCTTGTGTAGCCGTACATACCGCATTTGCGTCTCTAGTCGCCGTGCTTGTTATCGTGTTTCACGTAAACGCCAAGGCTTCATTTGACGTCTTGTTTCAACTAAATAAAAGCGTGCAGCGCACATGGTGTTTAACTGTGGTGGTCATTGCATGTGTTGCCGTTACGTTCACGCCAAGGAGATGTACCCGGCTAAAGTGGCGTTGACTAAAGGCTTTACGTGGGATTGTTTCTCGCTTCGACAACTTGCACCGGCGCTGCCACGACCCCTTCAGCCCTTGAACATTCAGCTTTTTTATTTATTTATTACTCATTCATTACATAGCTGCATCGCCCCAGTAGGCATTACAGTAGGAGGGCCCACTTTTGCTGGAAGAGGGGCCCCTACCTTCTATGTGTTCGCGCACTTATATATATATATATATATATATATATATATATATATATATATATATATATATATATATATATAATATATTGTGATGACGAAGAGCGGCACCGAGGCTCTGGCGCGCGGGCAGCTATAGGGCGAAGAGGAGAAAGACGAAGGGTCAGAATAGAACAGCCGGCCTAGTCGACAGCGTTGTGTCTATTTCTCTGTGTCTTTCCTTTACAATGGCGCAGTCTACGAACTATGAACCGTAAGTGCGTCCTCGTGGCTCATCGCGCTGCGGACCTTCCCTCCAAGGAACGATTATGCAGCCCGTCTTGCTACTACTGGCGGAAGCACCTGTGCCACCATTCAAGGACGGCGTCCAGGCCTCCTCGGTGGCTCAAGGGCAGGCTTACCCCGGCGCCGCCAAGACAGCACACGGCCTACCGTTGGCCGGGAATGCCGTCCACGCTTAACGCAGCGACTACTCAGTACTCCATCGGCACCCGAGCCGCTTAGGGTGCTGTCCAAGCTCCCTCGGAAAGGGTCCCTCCTCTGTGAGCACGCTGACCGTGTCCTACTCCTCGGACGTCACCACTGGCTCCACGCGCGGATCACCCGAGAGCGCCGCCGAGCTTTCCGCCACCATCGCGCGACTCAGACACACGGTGAACGCCTTGGCAGCGTCAATCTCCGTGCTGTGTCCTGCCGCCTTGCCAGCACTGCACTCACTCAATGCCGCGTTGGCCGCCGCCGCCTCGCAAGACCATGAAGAGAGCTCACCCGAGAGCCGCAGAGAGTTGCGGTATGCCCTCGCGGAGCTCTCATACCAACTCGGCTGGTTGGCGTCGTCATGCTCCGGAGTTTCGCCTACCGTATCACCATCACCGGCTGCCTGCGAAATACCGGAATTCCGCGGCTTCCAAGACGACGCCGACAATTGGGTGGCCACCGTCAACACTCTTGGAGCTCGCGAGGCGTGGACGGACCAACAGAAATGGTGCGTGGCCATTGACCGCCTTCGGAATGGTGCCGCGGCGTGGCATCGATACGAAGGCGTGCAGCAGCAGTGCTGGGCGGAATGGAGCAACAAGCTGCTTTTGGACGGAGTCTTTATAACTCCTATGCGAGCACCGAGTCCAACCTGACTGCTACCGAGGATGGAGCTCAGGAGGAGAACCACCTCGAGGCTGCAACTGTGCATTGTAGCTCACCGGCAGGCAGTTTGACAACCTGTCCTGGTACACACATACCTCAGAAACCAGGCGCACCACTTCTTGCCTCAGTATCTGACACCATACCATCACGTATAGACGCCGAGACCACATCCCATTCACAGCGGCCGCCGACGCGGCCTCTAAGCTGGTCAGCACTAGAGCGCACGGAGCCGTCGGCCTGCTGTGGGACGTCAGTTTCCTCGCAACAAGTTGGAAGCGATGAACGAAACCGCCACTCCAGATTCGACCCTCACTGGAAGTCACAGTCCCGGAAATCGCGGCAGTCATTGGCCGAGTGTGCGAGCGCTTCACTTGCAGAAGCCAATGCAAGTCGTTCGGACAGTCACCACAGAGCAAAAAAGTACGGTGACACTGAGGGAGAGGCTGCTCTGTCGAATCACGCCGATCCCGTCCCGCTGCCTGTCCGAGTTCGCACGCGTTCGGCGTTGCACAAGTGTTCGCTGGCTTTGCACGCAAAACGCAGATAAAGACCAGAGCGTCAAGCTGAGGCGGCACAACGATTGTCTGCTTGACGTGCGACGACCGCTGCATCACAGCCAGGGTCGCCAACCAGACCCACTTACGGCAGATCGACGAGCCAAGCCGCATCGTTGCAGGCAACGTCGACTACAGCGAAAGAGCCATTTCGTCAACCAAAGACAAACGAGCAGCTTCCCGTGCAATGTCGCAGTATGGCCGAGACCAAACTTCAAAGACAGCGTCGGCAAGTTTCAGGCCTAAGCCCCAGCGTGGTCGAGACCGCCACAAGCGATTCGACCAGTGTCGACCACCAGAGGCTCTTCGGGCAGGTCTCCCAACAAGTTGCGGCGTGGTCGAACCCGACCACCGCGATGTAGCCAACACCGCCCACCGGAGACATTGTCGGCTGGTCCGCTAGTCGCAGTCATGGCCGAGTGTGATGACGAAGAGCGGCACCGAGGCCTCTGGCGCGCGGGCAGCTATAGGGCGAAGAGGAGAAAGACGAAGGGTCAGAATAGAACAGCCGGCCTAGTCAACAGGCGTTGTGTCTATTTCTCTGTGTCTTTCCTTTACAATATATATATATAATATATATATATATATATATTATATATATATATATATATATATATATATATATATATATATATAATGAACAGGTTGTCTTCGGTTGCCGTAAGACAAAAAGGAAAGGATATACGCTTCTAAAAAAAGTTTATTTGTCAACGTTTCGATCGGAGACCGGTCTTTATGAAGACAAAATTTACGAGGCTTTGATGCGCTTTATGCACGTCCTCAGAGCAGGTAGAGAGAAAAAATACGAAATAAATAATAATAGAAAACATAAATGTATACACATAGATAATCCCGGGGGACGCAATCAATCAGTCACATTCCTTTCGTCCATTGTCACGCCCCACCCGTCCGGCTCCCCCCTCCTCATTTTTCCGTGAAGCACAGTGAGGGCGCGAGGATTCACAAGAAGAGAAAAGCGTTTAAAAAAGGGTCTACGGACCATAATAAGCTTCACAAGAGTCTACTGTAGTTTAATATAAAACAAGTTATCATTGCGTAATGCCCACAATACACGCGAAATGCAAAAAAAACGCACGTTAGCACTTTCGTGACCGCGGAAAAATCGGTTGTTTTGGCTAGTTCAGGAAATATTTTTTTTCCTGCCACAGAAAATGATTGATGGTAATGTGTATGGTGTGAAATGATAGAGCAAGAATTGGTCTTTCCAACAGTCTAATTCAAACAACGTATTTATTTCGATTCTAATAAAAAATTATCAAACAAAGAAAATTGCATCAAAAAGAAAAAAAATTCATAAAAACATCAATGCTACTCTGCAAAGAGTAAACATTAAAAAAAATCGAAATATACGTTTTGAACGCAAAGCCCTCGTAGAATATTAGTGGAAATATAAGATTGTAAGTGCAAGATTATCTGCATCAATACAAGAATATAGGCACTAGTGCCTATCATGCCACCGCATGATGCCGTTTCTCGACGCGATGAAAGGCTGGCTGCACATGTTTCGGAAAAAAAAGCTTTTTTTTTCTGTTCAACTTTCCTAGCATAGTTTGCAGTTCTGGTATTCTTCAAATTTCCTTTGTATTCGTTGAAATGAACAGTGTAGCCTGTTTCAAATCTGCAAAATCCATAATTGTACCCTCATTTGACCTCTTTCTCCCTCATATACTGCCGAATGCCATACACCGACCTTCAGATTTCACCATTTTCTCATCCACTGAAAGGTTCCGACGGGGTTAAAAAATAGCGTAGAAGAATCGTTCATGTGTTGCAATAGAGAAGACACGTGGTGAAGTTTCCCGTTGGATGCGACGGTCGTCTTCCTCAGATCAGAGACACTCAAGAAGCCTTGAGCCTTTTCCGTGGCATCACTGACGGTGGACGAAGGCCTGGACACCAACACCAATGCAAGCGCGAGACTTCAACGATTACCATATACACATGGAGCGCGACGAACTTGCTCATCTTCTCTTCAGTAACCTCCCTCCATGGATCCGTCCCTCTCACTGTATGTTGGCTTTTCGAAAGTATGCATTCACGCATACTTATCTGTGTGGTTGCATATCTCTCTGATGACTTCTGCGGTAAAAAACAACTCGAAGACGCCGCCGCGCAGCACACCGGAGCGTTGGATCAAAGTCCACTCCGCGCCGTCATCGCGGAGATAACTGCGCTCTTTCTGCAGCCGGCGCCAAATGCTCCCACCCGAATGAAGTTACCACCTTGCTGATAAGAGCTGTTATTTTTAGTACGCACGGGATACGTTTACATCGACGCGCGGCAGATACTTGACGGCGGATAACTGCTGATGTTCCGGGTAGGTTCGACGCATTTTCAAAGTCCGTACTGAAGCCTGGTGAATCGAAGTCGTCTTCCGTGTCTGTGCTGCTACCATCATCCAGATTCCCGCTCAGATTAATCGGAATCCGTCGAAATTCGCCGTTTCTGTGGAGCACCCGCAAGCGACGTCGACGCGAAGTCTGAAACAACGAGCGCTCAGCTACCCGACTGCGAACGAGCTTTAAAAATCTCCCCGCTCTGGAAAAAAGAAACTCGCAAACAAAACTGATAAAAAACATGTTATTTTACCCTTTGAATTGCGTTAGCTGTCGAGAACCGCTCAGATAGTGCCAAAACTTCAACTTGAAGTCATCGATAACATATTATCGATGGGAATAGGTGCGGTCTCACGAAAGTGTTAGACAAAAGCGAGAATTCGAAATATGATATCGTGAAGTATGATCTACCAAAGTGCCGAATCTTATAATTATATAACGTTTCAGTAAAGAGATATGATCGGGCTAACTTCAAGAAAACACCGAACAATGCAAACTTCTGACGACAATTTAAAAAAAAACATTTTTTATATTTCTCAAACTATGTCCACTTATTCTCCTCCAAATCAGCTTTCACAATCATTGAAAACATCTTGCATAATGTTGTTGCACTAATAGTTACGGCCCCTCCAATGAGACCCTTAGGCAAGGATGAGCAATTCCGACTTCTTGCCCAGCAAGTGTATAAAATGCAGGCAGGATTGCATTTATTTTTATTAAAAGGCCAGCAGGTACCGAAAAAGGTGTCGCCGGCACTGAAGACATTAATTTTGAAATTATTTGGTCGCTGCAGCGGCCACGAGCGCGGGGCTACCGAGCAGGCGCGCGCGCACCCGAGATGCTCGTTGTAAGAGACAGCGCAGTGAGAGCTCGTTTTCGCGTCCTCAGACCGATTGAGTTCGAAACAGCAATACCTCTCGGGTGACTTGAACGCACGTGCACCGGTAGTGGCAGTGATCTGTTTAATGATGTCGATTTCTTTTCAGGGGGCATAAGAATGTCATAGTTAAACTGTGCGTTCCGTGAAGATCTTTCATTGCAGTGGTAGAAAAAGCACGCGTAGCACAAGTAGTCCGTCTCACTGACAGTCACTGATCTTTCGGGCGTTAAACGTTCCTTCAAAGCATTTATGTCTAGGTCGGTAACTCTGCGAAATTTTGGCTTCTTTGCAATAATTAAAGGAGTAGTGACACGATTTTGAGACATCGCAAAAGGACATTTTTTGCTTCGTTGGTATGCAGTGTCAACGCTGTCCACACACTGGAGACTGGAGTCGGAGAACACGTATAAAATATTTTAATTTGACTTTGAAGTTTTCGTCGCTGAGCATCTGCAAGTCAGCTCCACTGCAAGGACATTATCCCGACGAGTCAAGACAGTTCCCCCGAGTTTGCGAGTTCTGCGTCCTGCATGAAGCCTAAGTCGTAGAAATCACTGCCAGGGTCACTCGACGACAATTCACTCATCGTTGTTTATGTGCACCACGAGCAGATGACGGATTTGCCGCTACTACGTCGCGAGTTTCTGTATCTCCGTGACGTCACACTGCTATGAAACGACACTGAGAAGCCACCCCCTCGATATCGAAACCGAAAGTCTTTTTAAGGTGGCGCTAATTAAAATATATACGATGCATTCCCAGGCACCACAATAGTCGTTTTAGGTTTCTCGACACCAGTATTTTTATTTAGAGCAACAATCCGATTTTTTTTTTTAAATTCGTGTCAGTACTCCTTTAAGCTTCTTGTGCTTCGAAAGGTAGTCTCCACAATACACTCATTCCGAGCTATACTTTCTCGCCATGAGGCGTGGTGTTCACTCGCACTTTGAAGTGCCTGCCGTAGAGGTAGGGGCAAAACTCTGACGCAGCCCAGATGGTGGCAAGGCACTCCTTTTCTGTTGTGGAACAGTTGGCTTCTGCCTTGGATAGCGACCGGCTAGCATAGCTGATAAACCTTTCCAGTTCATCGGTCCTCTGCAAAAGTACAGCTCCGAGACTTACACTGCTTGCGTCGGTGTGGATTTCTGTATTGGCGTATTCGTTGAAATGCACAAGTATCGGAGGTGTCGGCAAGCGTCATTTCAATTCTTGAAAGGCTTCGACTCGTGCCGTTCCCCACTTGAATTCCACATCGGTCTTCATAATATGAGTTAGCCGCTTGTTTCTTTCCTGAGTTCATAATATTTTGCAGCATCGGGACTATGTTTCTTTAGAGAGGGGCAATTCCATGCGCAATTGTTTTTATTTTCACGTCACTGACCCGTTACATGTGTAACCACTGCCTTCTGCGCGCCGCGCCAGGATGTCGAGTATTCGTGCTTATTTTAGATCGTTTTCATCAGTTTGAGCACGCAACACGAACACCAGAGTTTATTTTTGAACTCATGCGGCCACCAACGATAAGGCTGAAATCTTCGATGCCACATGTATAAATTCCGATGCACCTTACCGCACATGAGGTTACTGGCAGCCGACGACTGTGATTGCAGCTATCAGTGTACAGCGTGTATTGCTTGTAAATTTACATTTCAATTCCGGGGCACAAGTTTACCCAATGAAGAGTTTCGCCTTTAAGGGTAGATGAGGGGCTAAATGTGAACTTTTGAACTGCTACACTAATTTTGATGAAAATTTCAGGGGTGGCTCATCTTCTTGATGTTGGGACACATTCCAATTTTCAGCACCCTCGCATGAATACAAAACACCCACAGCTGTTATAATGATCATCATGTACGGTAACATAGGAAATCTATCCTTTCAAAAATCAGGAAAATGTACGAGTTATTTATCACTTTAAGCCCACGGGAAGGTTTCTGGCGCAGGACAAGGCCAGTCACGTATTATTTATGACGTTGCTACAAAAATGCCATCGCTCTAAAAGCAAAGATTTTTTTTTCTTTCTCACTGCATGTCAGACTAGTGAATTTTTTATTGTGTTAGAAACTACTTAGGGATCAGAAAAGTACCTTATTATTATGTGCCTGACAAAATTTCAGTCTAGAAACAACCTTGGAAGCAGCTTTTGGCGAAGCAGTTTCGAAATGGATAGTTTTCCTAAGAGGCTCGTTCTCCCAAAATATGTGAACTGAGAAAAAAAGTTTAAAGATTTCACCACATGCTATTTATTTCGATGTTCTAAAAAATTTATCAAAGTGACTGCCTGCATAAATACAGCCTTCCTCATCAACATGACATTTTTCGGTGACAATTTTATGCAACCGTCTTCAATTTACGCAGCTTTTGAGCTGCGAATCTTGCTCAAGACATGTTGGTCACAAAACGGACCACAGATCGCAATGAACTTCCAGGAAAACGAACATATAAGCCGAGTGGCACACAAACACAGCAGGAATAACTGGTGTGAAAGCAGCGGCGTGATGCGTTTCCGCCAATTTGAGCTTCAGTTAGTTTTCCAGCGGCTCTGCTCTCGGCTCAAAATGTGCCTTTTTATTTTATTTGTTTATCCTCTGATGTACTCTCGACAGAAGGTCTTCTGTAGCAAAAAAGTGTGAAAAACAAACAATGTAATCATTTTGACAGAAATTTGTCTGGCTGGGTGAAAAATTTAGGAGGTTGAGGAAGGGACCGAATCGGTCCCGAAACGTCGGGCTCTCTATTGCCACGTGCATTGCTTATCACTTTTGCTGTATTCGGTTTTTCGCCCACAAAGACTGTCAGCAACGCTCAGCGCAAACCGCGCCTCATTGTTCGAGAAGCTTCCCAATTATTGTCAATCGCTTTGTTAAGATTGCGCGCAAGACGCGAACACTCGAGCTTATCCTAGAGTTTGCGTGGCAACCAGCGATAATGATGGATTATTCCACCGCACATGTATAAATATCGACGTGCTTCACCGCTTGTCAGTTTTTCCGATGGATCGACGCCCAGTTCGCCGCTATCAGCGTACAGCGTGTATTGCTGTAGTTTGAGTTTTCATTTCCCGGCCACAAGTTCGGCCAAATCAAGAGTTTCATCTTGACCACGCCAGCTGTTGTCTTCGTCAACGTCACGACCCCGTGACACTATAAACTTGGCTGGCGCCAATTCAACCTCCTAAAACAATCTAACATGGGTATTCACTTCGCGTTCGGCTTCTTGCCCGCTTTGCAGCCGCATCTTGAAAGCGGCGCTTCAGAGACACTCTCCCCAGCAAACTCGCGCCACCCTCTCGTAAAAAGAATTTTTTTATTCTTTTCTGCTGTACAGATGACAGCCAAAGTTGTTGAGCATGTCCTTTAATGAACCAGCCATCCAAAACAACTCAGATTTAAAAGTGCATTTTTTTTTTCAACAGTCTCACTTTTAGCCCCGCATCCCCCCATAACAGTCAGACTGGTTCCTTCACCATCACGACCACGTGACGATATATCTCTCTCTCTCTCTTTCTGTGCGTGCATGTGTGTGTGTGTGTGTACATTCTGATGAAGGCCGTTCCAACCGGCTATGTTAGTTAATATTATCAGTTGTTTTCGTTGTTTTTTATTTATATATATATATATATATATATATATATATATATATATTATTATATATATATATAGTTCAAAAAAATCAAGCACATAGGAAAAATTGTTCAGTAAGGACTAGTCCTTACTGAACAATTTTTCCTACGTGCTGATTTTTTTGAACGTTTACTTCCGGGTCCTTTGTTAGCACTTTATTGTTTTTATTTATATATATATATATATATATAATTATATATATATATATATATTATATATATATATATATATATATATATACTTCAAAGACCAGCTAATTCTTTCACATAGCACTTCTACAGTGTCTTAACAAAATTAAATATGAATGAAGCTTTTATTAAGCAAGACAACATTCCAGATTTCAATGCTGTGACTGTAACAATGTTACTCAGAAACACTATTCAGCAGCAGTATTCCAATCACCAATAGGTCAAGTAAATTAACAGTGGTGCAGAAGAACGCACATACTCTCAGTCAAATGACAGTGGAGGTGCAACAAGTGCAGCTTACTTCCATAAGAGTGTGCTCTGAAAAATTATCCTGCCTAGGATAGCTGTGATCCCCAAGTCTTGTTATTGCCTAACCACGTCCAGGTAGCTTTGATCTTCCAAGACTCGGTGCAACAAGAGGTGCCCATGAATAAAATGTACTATAGCAAAGTGCAGAACAAAAGAATGCCGCCACATACCACCTTCACACGCAAACGTTCTGCGTTTAGTCCACATCAATTCCTTTTCCCTTTATCTGACGCTGACAAAACTTCAATGAAATCCCACATGCTTTCTTTGGCTCCATATGGTTGTCTGCGCATGCTTGTCATTGCCCCTTTCCCTCGAGTCCATGCCTGTACGCCCGACTTCTTCTACAGTGAATGCCAGTCAACTTTAAGTTGCGCTCTTGATCACTAGGCCCCTCCTCTGTCATCCAATCAGTAAATGTTAGTACTTGAAATCTCTCTCCAAAGCTAGACAAATTAGCACAACCAAAACAACATATCAGAGAAAATATATCAACCATAGCAACTCATTCTTTCTTCAATTATGAAAATGTATCACTGGCTAAAGCTAAAAGTGTTGCTGTTTTGCACAGGCGACACTGAAATGTATGGGTACCTTCTGATGAGATTGCACCTGCGACACGAGTAGTTAAGCTTATTCTCAAACTTACGTGAGCATGAGCAATAACACTAAAAACATGTGATGCCACACGCATAAAAGCCAACATGTTTCACCGAAGATGAGATTACTGATGACCGTGTTCGTTGTTATCAATGTACTATGAGTGTTACTAGCTTGCACTACGCGTGTTAAACTCGCTGGGCACAAGTTCCCTCCGTATTGAGAAATGCTGCTTTCCTCACACGTAAAGGCAGCCTTTCACCAAGAACAAGTGTGAGAAGGCGATTTTCATACGAGCATGTCACTGTTCTGGGGGCAAGGCTATGCGATTAAGGGGGTAACAGCGCGAACACACACCCACAAGAGAGACGACACGGACACAAAAGCGCTGGGTGTGTGTTCGCGCTGTTACCCCCTTAATCTAGAATATGAACCAACTCGCCCAAGAAGAAGTATTAATGAAGGCTATGCGAATTTTCACTCTTGAATCTTCTGTGCATGTGCGCATAATTTGAGTGTGTTCACTAGCAGTGTTGTGCCGTAGTTCAAAGAGCAGAGGTGTAGGCGGCGTCAGACTCACTCGGTGCCTGGTCGCGGTGATGGAATTCGTAACGCAGGGCCCAAGGAGGTTTAAAAAAACTTCTAGAGTGGAGGTCCCCTATGCACGCCCACGCGAGCGGGTGAAGCCTGGGAAACCGGTTGGCAGCCATCTTGCTCCAGGCAACAGGCAGCGCAGCTCGAGCACGGGCAGCGTAATTGTGAGCTTCCGCAGGGGCATTTCAGCATGAGAACTGGATAGTTAGTGTCACTTATTTGGCCAAATTTTTTTTTGTCCTGCAAGATTGAAGAAGGCAGTTTTTTACGCCATCATACATGGGCTGAAGCGTGCCTGATAACACGTAGAATTCGCTTCCAGCATTCCAGAAGTCAAGCACATGGTGGAGTTAATAAGCGGTACATAAAATTTTATTCATCCCCGGCTTTTACACAATTTCAAATGAAAAAAGAAGCATATACAATGTAGTTTATACGTGAATAGATAAAGCTACAAATCCAAAATAACTTCAAAATGCATCATAATGCAGACAGTCACGAAACTAACCGTATGAAACACGCGCCCTTAAAAACTAAACACAGCAAAAGAAGAGATACAAAAGCAGATGAATTGACTAGCTTGAATTGACAGCTCTTGTTTACACTGGTGTACAAATTTTAAAAAATAACAGTGCTTGTCAGCCACGTTCTTTCTCCGCTCTGGCAGTTTTAAATGTGAAGCATTTCTTAGCAAACCTTTGGCACATTCAGCGTTTTCATCTACGAATCTATCTGCCTAGCCGCCTACGCCTGGGTGCTCTCATGATCGCCTTCTCAACTTGGTGTAGACCAAAATCAGCATGGGAGGGTAAGAGGATTTAACAAATATGGGCGTCGGACCACAGCATGAATAACGGGAAAATCCTGTCGCATACGTCGTCAGATCCTTACCTCTAGACACGTGTGGCACATAGACGTTTACCACAGGCCGCGGTGTATGGTTATGCGCCACAGGTGATTGACAATTTATATCTACCCAGGAACAGCAAAAACAGACATTAGTATTTTATATGCGAGAGCGTTAAGAAAAACCAACATCGGCAGCGTTGACCCGACGAATGGAATGAATAAACATTAGGATCACAGCAAGAATCGAACTCAAGCATTCTGCGTCACAATAAAGTTTTCTACCACAGAGGCACGTCAGGTATATAGACTGGTTTGGAAAAACAGCCTATGCAGGTGTAATGCCGGTGCTACGTCAAGTGTGGTTGTGGTGCTGGCTATCTAATTTTGCACGAAAGCAGTGCACAGTACGTATGTACTTCTACGATACCGGCGTCATATCAGATTAACGTCTGTGGTTCCAGTGTTGGCTCCGCTTTTATAGCAGTGTAATAAACAGTACATTTGTATTCCTATGTTTCAGCAAACTATATTGAAGCATTCCTCGACCCCAGAAGAATGCATTAACGAAAGTTACGTATTAAATCCACATAGTTGCACCATAATGTGCACTTAGTTTCGGTAATTCTGGCGTATGTACTCTAACGTGAGGGCTGGTGTTGCATTGCACCATAAAGTTACCCTTTAAATGCCAGTGTTGTCGACATGTCTGGTAAGCCCACAATGTGCACACAGCTAGTACACTCACAAAAACACGTTGATCGACCTCGTAACGCCTGGCTCAAAGCCATAGAATACAGCCTATAGAAGTACTTGCGCGCTGACTGCTTCGCATGAAACGGATTCCCACAACGCGTGGGATCTGCCAAATTTTTTCTGGTTGATTTCTTTTGAAATGTGGTGAAGCCTGATTTTACAGCGAAAGCTGTTATCAGATCACAACGGCAGTGGGTAGTTGTCCGCCGCCGCCGCCGGTGTCCGTAACTACTATCGCACGAAGTAAGAAAAAAATGAAATAAATAAAAAATAACTTTATCTAGTGAGGCGAGTCTAGCTGTACTATTCGAGGAATTGGAGGGTGTTAAATGGGATGTAATAGGGCTCAGTGAGGTTAGGAGGCCACAGGAGGCTTATACAGTGCTGAAGAACGGACACGTCCTATGCTATCGTGGCTTAGCTGACAGAAGAGAACTAGGAGTGGGGTTCCTTATTCATAAAGATATAGCTGGCAATATAGAGGAATACTATAGCATTAATGAGAGGGTGATATGTATCGTAATTAAGTTTAATAAGAGGTACAAGATGAAGGTGGTACAGGCCTACGCGCCTACATCCAGCCATGATGATCAAATGGTTGAACGCTTCTACGAAGACGTAGAATCAGCAATGAGTAAGGTAAAGACAAAGTATACTGTACTGATGGGCGACTTTAATGCAAAGGTAGGCAAGAAGCAGGCTGGAGATCATGCAGTTGGGGAATATGGCATCGGCTCTAGAAACGCCAGAGGGGAGTTACTAGTAGAGTTTGCAGAACGCAATAATTTACGCATCTTGAATACCTTCTACAGAAAACGGGCTACTCGTAAGTGGACGTGGAGGAGTCCTAATGGCGAAACTAAAAATGAAATAGACTTCATAATGTGCGGCCACCCGGGCATTGTACAGGATGTGGAAGTAGTTAACAAGATCCGATGCAGTGACCATAGAATGGTAAGATCTAGAATTCAACTTGACGTGAGGAAGGAAAGGCAGAAACTGATACGCAGGAAGCCGATTAATGAACTAGCTCTGAGAGGGAAAGTTGAGGAATTCAGAGTTTCACTTC
>NW_023614269.1:0-60001 GCF_013339695.2 Rhipicephalus sanguineus
GCAACACACTGCAGCAAAAAAACGCGGGGCGAAAATTTTTGTGTCAGGACTCCTTTAATAGAAAATACATAGATACGCAATTTTAAAGACCTTGATGGTATGCGTTTAACGTGAAGACAGTAACGCATTTATTAAAAGATTGCCACAGCTGAAGCGATCAGCGGTCCAAGCCGAGCAAGCGCGAGCGCCAACAACCGTCTCCGTCTTCTTCTTTCACAGGCGTTCTTGTCTGCGCCCTACCATGTTACAAATCACTCCCCCGCGGAAAAGGAGCCATCCTGGCGACCTAAGGAACAGGTACAACTGGTGGGTCATAATGCGGCTTCAGTCGATCGACGTGAACACTCTCGCGGCCGCGACGACGGCGGTCCGTAGATGATTGAACAGGCTCAATAATATAGTTAACTGGGGATGCTTGACGTAGGATGTGGTAGGGGCCTTCGTACTTAGGCAGTAGCTTTGTGGCAAGGCCAGGAGCGGAGGAGGGAACGCGAAGCCACACCAACGTTTCAGGCGAATACGACTGAGGCGGCAGGTTTTCGTCGTGACGGTCCTCCTGGCCCTACTCGCCCTACAATGTTACAACCCTGGTTTTTTAAGGTGAGCTGAAAATGCGACTGCGCTGAAACTTGTCTTCCTCCGTGCCCCCTGCACAAGGTCATGTTGTGTTTCGGTTTCGGTTCAGTATTGCACTGTACGAATGACAGCGAGCGCCGCTCTGGCATTCCTGTTTTACCCAGGCGACGTGTAAATAAGAGAGTTTGTGGAGAGTGCTCGTTGAGTGCGGACGTTTCTTCTCCTTCGGCGCATCGCGCCAAACAGCGTGTTCGGGCTGGCCGGCGTCCCCACCGGTCGCGTTGGTCACCGCCGGTCTTCGCCTGCCGCTGCGCCGGGACTACCAGCCCGCAACACAGCACTCATGTTTCCCGACGTATTGCCAGATGGCGTCCATATCTCACGCAGCGCCTCTTCTATCGTCTTTAGACGACATTTGCAGCGAAGCACGCAGACACGCGGCCAATTTTGTTAACCTGCCGTTTCTTGAAATTTGCTCTAAGCATTTCTTCAACTTGGACGCAACGTATGCAGCGTTAAAGGCCAATTCCGGCGATTTTTCGAGGTCGATGCATCTCAGTGAAATTCGCTGGGTACGTTCCTTTGCACGTTTCCGTCATTTATGCCAAATTTCAGGCTTGAGACATGCGCAGATTGTTGGCTTCGCTGGTCGTCCCGGCTGTCACAGTTTTCATACTCCGCGCCGGCGTGACCGGCATGCCTTGCACGACTTCCGGCAAATGAATTTTAAAGATTGTCTGCAAACGCCCTCCTGGCTTCCCACAATTATTGGCAACATTGCGTCTGTGACGTCAGTGTTGGCAAGGCGGCGGAAGTGACGCAGCCGAGGGCACCGCTAACTTCGGCGCTTAGGCCGCTACAGCGAGCGTCTGCTGTGCACAAGGCGACAGACAGCGTTGGTTTGGCCAGCGCTTCGCTGGTCGTCCCGGCTGTCACAGTTTTCATACTCCGCGCCGGCGTGACCGGCATGCCTTGCACGACTTCCGGTTCGTTCGTAACAACGTCTACGTCATACGTAGACAGTACACTCGGTTGGGTTTCGGTTTCGGTGTTGCGCTTTTTTGCTTATTTAAAAAATATGCTCCAATTTGCCGAGTATTTTCTGCTATCCGGCCCGTAACAGGAGCGTCTCAGGAACATAAAAGCACCATTACATTGACATGGCCAAAAAATCGCCGGAGTTGGCCTTTAAGCTCAGGGAATTCACGCAGTGCCCACGACAATGGAACGGCGAATTTGTGCAGGTCGTCAGTGGAGGCGGCTTCCTCAGAAGCGAAGCCCACAACCGCACCCCCCGTTTCATTTTACGTTTCACCGCCTTCGTTCGCGGTAGCGACTGTTGAACATTCGTCGGGCGATGACGCATTGTCCTGCTCGATGCGACGTCGTTTCCTTTCACTGTGATCGTCAGACGCAAGCTGACGCCGTTTTGTCCGAGGCCGCGGCGCCGGTGTTTCCTTGGAGAGATATGACGGTGCATTCGGTAAAATTGTCCGCACCGCGTCAAGTCGAATAGACGGCTTTTCTCTCGGCACTCGAACTTCCACTCCGGTAATTACATGCACGTAGTCTCTCTCGATGAAGTGAGGCTCAAAGTGACATTCACACACAGCGCTATCGGCACCGAGGGACTTCTCAAGTCGTCACAAGTTTCTTTCCCACGCAAGTTCTGGCTCTTTATCATTGGGAGTAGGTTGCCTTGATGCGCGCTTTCTCCGCGCATCAACACACACAAAGTTGGAGCTTCAAAAAAATCACAGCATATCCACGGAGTGAATGATGATGAGTGGGCGAAGCTGCGGAGGTTCATCGGTAAACCGTGAATCTTCCGTGAATTCTGCCCAGTACATCACCGACGTGAGATCGGGCGCGTTTATACTAAAGGTTCGATGAGAGTTATGACGACTTGCAGCTCACTTTAATTTTACATGTACGCTGTGAATTTTCATTCTTTAGAAAACCATTGCTTTAGAAAACATCTGGCGTCTTTCGTTAAGCAGCTGGCGTCTTTTCGTTTTGCTTTAGAAACATCTGGCGTTCTTTCGTTTTGCTTTTAGAAAACATCTGGCGTCTTTCGTTGGTTTATTTCATCAATCAACGGCGTTTTGAACAAAATTTTTATTGTTTAATCCCGCACAGGAGAAATCTCACCAGGCACTACCTTGGAGGTAAACAATGGCTGCTACTGGGAATGAGAGACAGCAGAAGTCGGCTTTTAGCTAACACTTACACTTCTACTTCTACTAACGTTTCCTACTGGAACATGCCAATGGCTGCTAATGGGGAATGAGAGACAGAAGAATTCGGCTTTTAGTTAACGCGCACGCTCCGAATTTTTTATTGTTCAACAACGCACAGGAGAAATCTCCCACCGGCACCACCTTGGAGGTCAAAGCGTAAGACTGGTTACCCACTACGACTACGACAAGGGACGAACGGGTGCCGCTTTAAGGAGCTTCGCCCCTAAAAGCCACATCTTGCGGCCTTGGTTCATGCGGGCGTACACAGTCTTGCACCCGGGCGCGTAGCAGTGATTTAAACACTGTTCTCTCTTTTTTTTTTTTTAGGGGCCACTGAACTTTTACCTTCACAGGTCGGGTCTGGCTCAGTCACCGTTATGCCTCCACTGTAATGAGAGGGAATCTCTGGAGCACTTCTTTTTGACGTGCCGAAGATTTAAAACTCAAAGAAAAAGACTACTAGAAGAACCCCTGCGGAAGTTGGGCTTGAATTTGTCACTTCCGGTGATTCTTTAATTTGCGGCAACCATATTTGGTTTTAGCCACAGGAGCGCTTTCAACGCTGTCTCTAATTTTTTACGAGAATCCAAAAGAATTGAATGTTGAGTGTAGCCTCAGTTGTCTTATATGCAACTGTAGGAGGAGGAGGGAGGAGGAGGAGGAGGAATAAACTTTATTAGGAGAAACCATATGCCTCATGGGAGGCATATGCAACTGTATACATTCATTTTTATTATTGTTCTTGTTGTTGTTTCCATATAGGCGTTTTTTCTTCTTCTTTAAATCTTGCGAGTTTATATGTAAAGGCTAAACATTTCATTTCAACTTTTTCCTTCACTAAGTGAATTAGTTTCCTAAGCAAGGCACCGTCCGCTTCATGGCCTATCCCCCGTAGTGGGTTGAGCCAAAGTACTGAGGAACCAACCAACCAACCAAGCATCCTGCCGCCCGGTTCTTGGTCCATCCCCCTCTGTGGGTGAGCGCCATTAGGAAGAGGACATCGTCATCGTCACCTTCCGATTACCGCAACGTACTCTTTGTCATGCCTTGTCGAGTTTTTTTTATTTTTTGACGGTGGCAGCTTGCCTGTTCTACTATGTTCAGAGTCTTCGTGAGAGGCAACAGCTCGAAGCTACGGTGAGTAACCGTCAATGACGTCAATAACAGTGTTCATTACCAGTAATGGCCGTACGCTGTGAAGGCGGCAACGTTTCCTTATGTTCCTTCCGCTGTAGTCATGTCGTCTATTTTAATGAAGTTGTCTCCTTTCTTTCTTTATTTGTATTGCTTCTTTCTCTCTATTTTGTTGCATGGCGCCGTGCCGAGGTTGAAGTGGCGAGATGTTTTTCCTTTACTCGCTCCAAATTAATGTAACCACTCCCTGCACCTTCCTTGTCGCCCAGCAGAAGCCCTGGCTCGTAACCATCTCTTCAACTATGGAGCCCTTTCGAGACGAGTGGAGGTGGTCTGCGGCAGTAAACAGTATTGCTCGCCAAATCGTCGTTGGTCGGGCGACTTTCATACTAGGTGGCCGAGTGAACAACCTGGAGAACTTACAGGCGAAGATAATAACGGGGTTGTACCTGACGGTTTTCTTCACCTCTAACGCCCTGGCGTCAGTACTCCTGGACCTTGTGATCATGTGTGGCGCAACTTACCATCCGGGCGAGCACTATACCTACGCGGCGAATTACGGGACGGCGATCTTCATCGGCGGATGTTCGTTTGGACGTGCTTTCGGGAGACTCCACAACGCCGCGGTAAGTTTTCAAGCGAACCTTGTGTTGACTGCTCTGTGGAACTGGTTATCGGGGTCTTCCAAAAAAAAAATAAACCCACCGCCGCGGCAAAACCACAAGACGTGCTCACCAAAAAACCTTTTTGAACCACAACTGACGCCCACCAATGAAATATTAATCAAACGAAATAAATTTTATTTCCGGGGCTGGGGTTTTAACACGGGTCTCCCCAGTCCGAAAGCGAGCGAGTGCCTTGACCACTAGGCCACGCGCACATGCTTGCCCAAAGTCAACTGAACTGAAGCATATGAATCCGTTCTACGAATGATAAAAAAAAAAACATGGCTGATCCCTCTGTCAGAGCAATCGGTATAACACGAAAGTGAAGTAGCTGAGCATTTGTTGTGCATTGTTTCGGCACAAGTACGAAGGAATGAATGCTATAGAAACAAATTGTAATGCCACGCGAGAGAGAGAGGGAGAGAGATAACGTTTATTTACACCCGTCGAGAATGACGGGGGAGGAGGCTTTGGCCTCTGCCCCCGTTCATCCCCCTAGCCGTCGGCCAAAATCCTTTGTGACTCGGCGGCAGTCAGGGCGAGACCGATGACTTTACATTGTTCTTCGGCATCTTGGCTGCGTAACGAAGAACGGCAAACAGCTAGAAACTCGCAACGCGCTGCTCGAGCAAATTGGACGCACGGAAAGAACCATACACAGGATGAGCGCGAACTGTCACAGCTCACCAGTTAAAGGCACACTAAACAGAAACAATGAATCGGTTTAGATTTGATAAAGTGTGCTTTGAGAACTATAATGTCGTCAATTTCACTCACACAGGTGCATTAATAAAGGAGAAAATGAAGTTCAAAGTTTCATTTTTAAATTTCTAGCCAAAATTTCCACGCGTGATCTCATGGATTCCAAAAGTGCATTTATCGTACTTTGGTGCCATTGGTTCAACAAAATTTCCTCAAACTGGGTATGTTAACCCTATATGGCCCCCTCAGAGGACAGTGTACTTCATTTTTACCGTTTAGGAACTACGTAGGCCCTAGTAGGCGCCGTCAAAATATGTGACGTCACGGCGAATGGCACGGAAACTTCAAGGTGGCGTCCCCACCCACATTTTCTCTTTGCGCGATTTCTCGCTTACTAAGCGTCTTCTCGCAGCAAGCATGGTGTTTTTGGTAACGTGAAATAGTAGTTTGCTAATACGAGAAAAATCGTTTTCCTCTTTAGTGTCCCTTTAAAGCCCGCTGCTCAAACAACAGAGGACTCACTGAATGAATGGACAAGTATACACAGGATGAGCGCGAAATGTTACAGTTGTAATTTATTTGAGCAGCGCGCTCTGGCTCTTAGCGCAAACATGCGCTGAGAGCACAAGACCTACAAACCACCCCCCATCGCGAGATAAGCACTTGCGCACGAGCGACCACGCCCTGTGGAGGCGCGCGCGCGCCACCATGACCAAACTGTTATTGTAATATGGTGCACATGCGTTCATGCGTTTCGCATGTGCCAGTATTATCGTCGTTCTATAGCAGTTTTAAGTGCGGAACACTTCGTGGGCCCAGCCTATCGTCCATCCATGCATCTCATGTGTCGTGATCACGCTCACAGTAAAGCAAGCGCCCAGACCCCAAGAAGGTTAGCATTGCTCAAAACCGGGTTAAAATGAACAATCAAGGTCTAAAACAATATGATTCACAGAAATTACAAAGAGGTATTCGCAATGATTAACATAAATCGCTAAAAGCGCTTAGGAAACATGCGCCTGACTCCCGTGCCGCGCAAGAGATGGCGCCACTGCCTCGCCAAAAGCATGATTGCTCTTTCCACCAGCGTTCTCCGGCGCGTTCTCACGGAAACAGCCTGACAGAACTCGCTGCAGACGACACGCATCTCAACCGCCGTAACAGGCAGGAAGTCAATCACGCACAGCAAAAAGTAGCGCGCATGTCGCATACCGACTTTTCGAATCTCCTTAATGTAACGAGATTCTACTCGTGACGGGGAAACCCTACATGCTCACCTCAGTAACTGACGTCATCGATGCGTTGGTAAACGAAGCAGTGGAACCCTACGAACGGGAAACGCTGGGTGGACGTGCTACGCGCTTCCTCGGGTTTCAGAGTACTGGAGCTGCGATAAGCTTTTTTTTCGTGCTTATTCATGTTAATAGTTATTCTCAATTGCGCAAGGCATACGCCAGAACGCCGTGAGGCGAATTTCATACATCAGAAGTGTGTGATCTCAGTACGGCTTTATGTAAGAAACGCGCTTTTTATCAATCAATGCAGGAGGAGCCCCTGTACCAAACATTCCTGGGCCTCAAAACAGCTGGCAAGGCGCTAAGCGCCGCTCTCGTCTTCAGCTTTGGGCTTCACGTGTCTAAGGCATTCAAGCGCAGTAAGTTACATTGTACACTACTACTTATATTTGCTACCAATGTTCAAAATGAATTCGTCCATGACTTACTGCTTAAAATCGTACTTTTCTGAGCTTCATCGTCAGTTAGACAACGCCCACTGAATGGGAAAGGCCTCTCCTATGTCTCTCCAATTAACCCGGTCCTCTCCAATTAACCCGGTCCTGGCCTCTCCTATGTCTCTCCAAATAACCCGGCTGCGGCCACCTTATCCCCACAGACTGCTTAATCTCAGAATGGCTATCTCGTCTGCCCACCTAACTTTCTGCCACCCATTGTAGCGCTTGCCTTCTCTCGAAATCCACTCTGGTACTCTTATTCACTGTTGACACATGTTAACGTTTCCGACTTTGAGGAAGCAATAATAATTAGTACCAAGCATTTGAAGAGCGTTGATTCAGTTTCCGTTGTGGTTGTGACGTTCGCTTTGAATAGCTGTAGCTCAGTCGGCTAATAGCGGATGTATTTAAAAAGTTTCACTTTTTTAAGTGCGAATGCACTTTATAAGCGACCCTGAATCCGCCGTCCCATAGCAACGGCGCGAGGAAAGGAGAGGAGCGTCTGTAGCAACGGCGCAGCGACGTCACACCCCACGTGACTGCGCGCGCTCCGCCTCCTCACCGCGGTTTGCGCGGGCGCGCGCCCGCTCCGCACCGCTCTTCTCTTCGCCGCTCCTTCTCTCGCCGTTCGCTCTCTCTCCTCCCTGCGCCCCACTCTCCCGTCCGCTGGCTGGGCGCCTCTCGAAATGTGTGCTCGAGACGCCGCTGTGAAACGCCAACGGCGACCACAAGGCTGAAATTATGGCCGTCAGGTACAATGACAACACAAACAGGTGCTGATGAGTGTGTAAATAAATGGTTACGGTACAAATCCTCGTCTCGTCATTAATTTACGCCATTAATATTACTGCGCCGTGTACTCTCGGCGCAAGAAATGCATTCGCATTTCCTCACGATTCCCTTCGGGGAGGTGGGGGCATTTTTTGGTGTAGACGACGTTACGTCGCATCTGTGCTTGGCCTTCCATTGTCTGCTATATCAAATTTCTTTCGATCAATCAATCAATCAACTTTTATTAGTGACAAAATAAGATAATACTATACAGCTAAATATGCATAAAGAAGTCCCAAGGTTAGAAACCGGAGGCGGGACCTCCCATCTTAAATTTCAACATGGCATGTGTAAATTATTTTTTTAAACAATTTTAACACGTTACACGTAACCAAGACAGCATCGGATATTTTAGTGATTAATAATAAACTAATATTAGTCTGAAAGCTTCACTTATTTGTTAAGTGATTGTGTTACTACTCTCACTCGTGAAGTAGAAAACAAAATGACGGAGAATTACCTTGCTCAGAAAAGCTCCTATTGCGAACAGTCACTCCGTTAGAGCACGCGAGACTTGATTACACATTATGCTATTAAAAACTTTATGCCATTAAATGCTTAGAGGACCCGAAAAGGGACATTTACGCTTTAAGTAAGCCACGCATACCATGCATTAGTCTTGCATGTTTGCGGTAAATTTCCATGTTTTGTGAAAGAAAGCTTTTTTTAAAGAGCTCTGACTTATCCAGATTTGCTAACCATTTCTATTGTTGCGCAGGTGCTGACCTAGTTGGTCTTTTTGAGCTGGGGCTCGGGGCGGTCGACACCCTGAGTGTTCTCGTCGCAGGAGCAATTTAGCCCACGCCTCTTATCGGCCGCCGATGCCTTGTAGGCACTGTTGCCTTTTTTTTTTTTTTGACGATAAAGTTCATGTCCTCTTCTCTTGCGCTGTTTTCCTCTCGTAATCCAAGCTACCGACTCACCTAACGTTACTGGTGACGGTTCCCGTGAGCACGCGTCTTCCAAAAATAAATAAATAAATAAATAAATAAATAAATAAATAAATAAATAAATAAATAAATAAATGGAGAAGCCCATTTCTTAATTACTAGCCCAAAAATTTTGCACGATTCTGCAATTTTACCTCGCAGGTTGCCCAGGAGTATAGGGGTGTGCGAATAGTGAATTTTGGAACCGAATCGGATACGAATCGAATGTAGTGATGACACCGAATAGAATACGAATCGAATACTGTTCTAATAGTTTTCGGAGAGTAAGGCAACCGTTTTTAAAACAGCCTTAGACTGGTAAGATAACAATTTTCGAATCAGACCAAGAATCCCAACACATTTTATTTGAAAGAAATATTCACAAGATTTAACAAAGAAACATTACGATTACTTTTAACGCACAAAAATAGCACATTTATTTAAAGGAGTACTAACACGATTTTGAGACATTGCACAAAAGACATTTTTCATTTCTTTGGCATACAGTGTCGACGCTCTCCACACAACACAGTCAGACAACGCGTACAAAATATTTTTGCAAAAGGCATTATCTTGACTAGTCAACACAGTTCATTGAGTATGCGAGCTCTGCGTCCTGCATGCAGCCTAAATTGCAGAAATCACTGTCGGGGTCATTGGACGACAATTCACTCATCGTGGTTCACCTACACCACGAGCATATGACAGATTTGCCGCTAGTACATCGCGAGTTGCTGTGTCCCCGCGACGTCACACTGCTATGATAATGTCACTGAGAAGCCGACCCCTCGATATCGAAACCGAAAGTGCCTTTTTAAGGTAGCGGTGTTAAAAATATATTCGGTGCATTCCAAGGCACCCTAATGCTTGTTTTTGGTTTCTCAACACCAGTATTTTTATTTAAAGCAACAAATAAAAAAATTTTAAAATTCCTGTCAGTACTTCTTTAAACTGAGTAAACTCGTATACAGCAGCAAGGAGAGCCTTCGAAATATTTTGTAACTGCAGGCTGAAATCTAGAAGTGAGTACAGCATAAAACAGCTCTTAAATGAAACTGATACGTAACTACCAAGCGATTTTCATTAGTTAACATCAGATGGTGGATTCATGACACTGTCGCATCGGTGACACTGGGGAAAAACGCCTTCATCCTGCGTTCAACCTAGCCTCGAGTCCCGTAAGTACATTGGCTGCGTCCATCTGGGTAATTAGACGACGAAAACAAGAAAAATAACCCCTCGCTTCTCCGACGTCTCTTTCCTTCGAGCATTTTTCGTCGTTGCTGATTATTCGAACAATATTCGGTATTTCGAATATGCACTTCGATTCTAGCACCGAATCGAATAGCACGATACAGTAAAACCTCGCTGATACAATCACGGCTCGTAAGAATTTCGGGGTGATACGATTTTTTCTGTGGTCCCGGCCAATGCCCATTAGCCTGCAATGTATTGGAGTACGGTTGTTGCGAACCGATTTGCACCCCGCGGCGTTTGATACGAACGTACGCTAGCGCACAGGTACGAACAGGAGCTGCCCGCGCTGTCGCGCGGGCAGCACCTGTTGGACTATAGATATTGGCGATAAGTAATGAAGCTTGTCGGATGTCGATTGGGGTAATCTCTAGGACAACATTGTGGACTATATGAGGGAAATTACGTTGTGTATGCCTTATATGAGAGCTTGTACAATGTCTATTATTGTTTGGCAGATATAGCACCGCTTCATGTGGACGCACCCACGTTGACGCCTATAGTGGCACATCTCCGTGACGACGACTAGCGCCTATGGTCATGATTTAACCCTCGCTGCAGCTGAAGTTGTCAAGATATACCTGGACACCGCATACGGTGAATCCCGCGCAAAAGATGGCATCAACAAGCACATAGTAAAGACAAGATATGCACTCCTTCAAAGCTCCTTCAAAGCGAATCGCAGGTGTAGATGGTGGGATTTTATGGTCAGTGTCACCTTTTATAGCTGTGCTGCTTTTCCTTTGTTTCCTAAAACTAGCTAGAATAGCGTAGGCGAAGCCTTTGCGTTAGCCTTTGTCACCACTACGCATGCGTCATACGCTATCCTCTTGCGGGCCCCCGCTAAAGGGACCGACAACAGGGCAGAACGTGTGATTAGATCCTGGTAATAATGAAAATACCGTGAAATATAGTGACAGATTGCAGCATCCTTCTTGCGTTGTGAGTAGGACTTATAATTTTTAAATCGTGCTTAAAAGTAACAAAAACCGGTATGTCGCGCAGCCTAGCGGAATAACCCTGAAGCTGGATTATGAAGTCGGTCACTTTACTGTACGTAGTCACGTAGTCCGATGCTGTCATGCGTGCCTTAATTTGTCCTCAAAGCTAGAGTATGTATATTATTATCTATCCCCGCTCTGTCCTGTGCTGCCTACGAGGTAAAAGGAGTTGCACGGTGGGAAGCGGCGTTGCCTTCGCGACCGCCAGCGGCCCATGTCGAGCTGCGGCGCATGCGCGCGGAGTGCACGCATGCGCAGCAGACCGCCACGTCGAACACGAACCGCTCCCGCGCTCACTGTTTGTAGCAAGTGTGTATAAGACTTCATATTCGCCGCAGATAGAAAAATTCTGATTAAAAATGTTTCACGGCGTTTTCCACGTTACCATTCCGTGACTAGACATTCTGACCAGTTGGTTTCCTTTGCGGGGTTAGCCTGGCCTGCATGGCCGGCAATTGTTCCGCCTGAGCATCTCCTGAATTTGGAAGTGTCTGTCACCACGTTTCGGACAGCCCAGTGTCTCGCAGGAAGACCAGCAAAATTCGTTGCACGCTCCTCCTAGTTGCCGCGGGCCCTTCAGGAAAAATGACGTCGTCAACTGTCCGGTCCCTACGACAACCTTTTTGCAAGGTGCGGATCATCGCTGCTCTTTCCACATCAAACTGCGGGCGAAGCCAAATGAAATGTTCAATATCACCGATGTCACCGCAACGAACGCAATCTTCGCGAACGCTATTCTAAAACTGCCTAATTAGTTACGAGTGGCTTGTGTTTGCCTCCTCATCTTTCGAGCTACGTTTCGTTGCACTACAATGCAACGTGGTTAACTTGTACCATCTCGTTGGATTCACGGTTTTGCCTTAGTGATAATTACCACTGATGTTATCAATTAATGGGAACAGCTTCTTTTCGCGTAACTTTGCATGACTTGTTAGTTTCCCAGTCTGCAGCCGACAATTTATCACTGCCGAAAGTAAGAGGGAGGGGGGGGGGCTAGGCCCCCCTTGCACCCCCCCCCCCTCCGGTAGATACGCCTATGACTCTAGTCTTGGCCAAGACCCGTCGCTTCAGTGGGTGCCGGCATGTTTGTTTGACGCAAAGCTTTTAGGGCAGGCTTTGGGGGCTCTCGCTAAATTCGAGAAACAGCGTCCACAACGCAAAACCCAAACGCTGTTTGGGTCTCGTGCATGCGCAGTGGCCTCGACGCTATTTCTTTGGGGCCCCTATACGAAAACTCCCTAATGTCCCCAGTAATTTATCGCAATGCCTCCGATCCTGGAGGCAGTAAAAAACCACGTTACGTACAAAAAGCATTCTGAAGGGGGCGGGGAAGGAACAGTACATCAACTGAAGAAGATGGATTTCGCCTTCGAGTTATTCTAGGCAAATGCATAAGGCACCTTGCGAGTCTTTTTAGTACAGTGACCGCATCACGCCCTATCAGGAGTCGACCGTTGAGAGTGATCGATTTAATAATATCTGGAGTTTGTGGGGGTGCTATATCACCCCTGTAAAGGCCGTAACTTGGGCGCGGCCGCTGTGTTTGGAACGCACGTAAGCGGAGACGTTCGTCCAAGGTCAGGGATGCGCTTGCTGTAACCTGAGTTTAGCGCGGTGGCGCCGGCATCGCCGCCGCGAATTTAGGCCTGCGCATAGAAACGGCAGTGAGTCTCTCTTTTGGGGTGTGCGCGCGGATGGACGATGGCCACGCTGGGGTCCGTGGGGGATGGTACCGCGGCTCGCTTCCCTCGTGGTGAGTCGTGCATCTGCGGCGCCGCATTTGTATTGTATTATGTTGTCTTACTGTATGTCTTATGTTATGGTGTACTGTATGTCTTATACTGTCTTGAGCGTGCGTGTTGTTTTCCCTTGTCAGAGCGTATAAGTTTACGTGTTACTAAGTCGGCCGGCGTGCTCGCCATATAATGTAAAGAAGTGTTTTAATAAACCTCCACGTTTGTTGCCCGACCGCGTGAACTGTCTCCGTGTGTTCCGAGAGCGGCGGCGGTTATATCGCTCAGACCCCACAAGTTTAACGTCCCAAAACCACGATATGATAGTGGAGGGCTCCGGAGTTAGCCAAGACCTTTTGGTGGAGAAGCTTCTCGCGGTGCTCTCGTGCCGAGTCGCATCTGTTTTGGAGTGTTTATCTGCTGAGGAAGCACAAGACTTTCATAACCAACTCGCCCACATCAAGCTCCTTCTGCTTCAGACTTTCATAAGGCCAAAGATGCCTTGTTGCGCCACTTCGCTGCTTCAGGTCCTGCGTACTGTGAGGGTCGAGACAATAAAGACAGCGGTGAGGCGCGTCGTGAGACGCTAGAAATCGAGTCTCGTCGCAAGGCGCGTGAGGCTGAGACCCATCGCGAAGCGCTAGAAGCTGCGACCCATCGCGAAGCGCTAGAAGCTGCGACCAGTCGCGAAGCGCTAGAGGCCGAGGCCCGTCGTAAGGCGCTTGAGGACGCCGAGGCCCGTCGCGAGGCGCGTGAGGACTAAGCGCGTCGAAAAGCGCAACAGGATGAGGCGCGCCGCAGAGACCAAGAGACGAGAAGCGTCGCCAAAAGCGAGAGGCTGAGGCACTTCGAAGGGCGAAAGCCAAAAGAGGCGCGACAACTAGATGCGCTTCGCGTGGCGCGAGGGGCTGAGGCGCTCCGCGAAGAGCGTGAGGATGACGCAAGTCGCATGGCGCTAGAAGCTGAAACCCATCGCGAGGCGCTAGAGGCCGAAGCCCGTCGTAAAGCACTCGAGTACAAGGCGACTCGCAAGGCGGAGGAGGAAGAGGCGGTTCTTAGAGCGTTTGAGAATGACGCGAGCCGCAAGGCACTAGAGATTGAGGCCCGTCGGAAAGCGCAGGACGCGGAAGCGCGTCAGAAAGAGGTAGAGGCTGAGGCACTTCGCGAGGCGCTAGAAGCTGAGGCCCGTCGCGAAGCGCTAGAGGCCCCGGCCCGTCGCAACCCAGGTAGCACAAAACGGATAATTGACGTTTTATAAACGTTTATCCGAGACGATAAAAACGTTTAGAAAACGTCACGGAAAAGAAGCTAAAGGTCTAGAAAACGTTTTATATCTCGTCTAATGTCCGGCTAGAATCCGTTTTTAAGACCATCTAGAAAACGTTTTTAAGACGATCTAAAAAACGTTTTTAAGACGATCTAGAAAACGTTTTAAAAACGTTTTAAAAACGTCGCAAAAAATCCCATTTTTAAAACAGATAAAATATCCCATTGCATCGTCTCTGAAAAGACGTTTTCTAAACGTTTTTAAGACGATCTAGAAAACGTTTTAAAGACGTCGCAAAAAATCCCATTTTTAAAATAAAAATATCCCATTACATCGTCTTTGAAAAGACGTTTTCAAAACGTCAAGACGTCATGCAGGATCTCTTTTCTTTTAGCTGTTTTGTTTTTGCGCATGCAATTATAATAGTGCACGTTTTTAGGAAGCCCTCTCTGTTATAGTAATTACAGTTACTTTATTCGGTAATTACCATTACAGAGTGAGAGCTCAGTCGATTCACAGACAAAAGTGGCCATGTAATAATTTATGTAAAACAGCAACGACTCCTGTACAGCATAGAAACGTAAAAACCACGAAATGAGATATAGCATGCGAATATATAACATTATTCAGAAGCGGCAAAAGAACGCAAAATATCGCGGTAATTAAAGTGCAGCTATATAGTATCCAACCTTCAAGAACACTTTTTGTTGCACGATTCATCATTCGCAGAATTGTTGTCAAACAACTAACAGTGCAATATGACAAAATTTAGGATCTGGCACAGCCATTCTGCAATATGTAAGCGTCGTCTCATTAGCTTTACTTAATCAAACGCAAGGATGAAGTGAAGAGAAATTGTCGAAAAGGGAATGTCGCTGAAGCCAACGACTAGACAAGGGGACTAGTTTCCGTCAGGCAGGGGCGTAGCGAGAAATTTTTCTCGGGGGAGGGGGGGGGGGGTTCCACCATACTTTATGTATGTTCGTGCGTGCGTTTGTATGTGTGCGTGTATATAAATGCCAGCAAAATTGAAAATTTTCGGAGTGGGGGGGTTGAACCCCCCCCCCCCCTCCCTTGGCTACGCCCCTGCCGTCAGGGCCCTGACGAAGACAAGCATTCATGATGAAACGTTTCCTCAACGCTTCATCTTCCGCTGAACTTTTTTCTTGTAGGAAGGAGAGAGAGAGAAGGAACAGAGGATAGGCAGGGAGGCTAACTAGCGTCCAGTTTGCTACCCTACTCATGGGAGGAGAATGAGGGAGTAAAAATAGAGAGAAAGAGACACATTTTACAACACACACACAGAAGAGCGTATCACAGGTGGTCACTCAATTTTGTTGCCTTGAAGGTACTGCAGGAGGGCTCGTATGGTTTTCTGGGCTGATGTGCTATGAAGACAGACTCCCAAGATATTTCCTTCGGGAAAAGGCCGACCGTCAAGTCTCCTGAAGGCACACTGGCACACTGGAGAGTCCGGCGATGTGTTTGAAATAGCATTCAGCGGCACAAATGATGATCGAAAGTCTCTACACAGTTGCAGTTATAGCACATTGATGAATCTGCCCTACCAATCCGATAGGTGAATGAGAAGACCCTACACCGAGCCACAGCAACACAACAAAAAGACGTGGACAGTAGAAGTGGACAGGACAGCGCTTACTCCTGTCCACTTCTACTGTCCACGTTTTTTTTTCAGTGTGCTTCAACCTAATTTTCCAAACATGAACGTAAACCAACAGGCCCAACTCGCCATCTTGCTCCAACACAGCATTCAAAGCAGGCAAGGAGGCATGAATCAGGCACCTGGTGTGTGTCTCCCTTCGTTTCAAAACAATCGTTCAGAGCGCTACTTAAGACCACAGTTAGTGGAAATCGACTCCAATGTGTTGAAATCACTAAGAACAAAACAAAACTGCAAAATAATATTTGCCCCACCGAGCCAAGAATGCGTAATGAAAGACGAACGTAAGTTGCTAGCAAAATCACTGTTGCTGAAGTGTATTGCTCACAAAATGAAACTTTTAGAAACGTTCTTACAACATGCCTCTCTCGGAACATTTCTCACTGAAAAAATGTTGGCAAAAAACTCTGGCATCATTACAGAATAAGACTAGACGTTGGGAACAAAAGGCGCCGTTTTAGACGTTAGCTAAAAATATTTGTGGATGCAGCATCCGTGTTTCAAACGGCGCCCACTAAAGAAGTAACGGTTTGAGGCTTCGAAATGCAGCGTACAAAACTTATCCCAGAAATCATGGTCTGACATCCCTAGAGAGCACACAGCTAAGCTTAAATGTGCCATGGCTAGCAGAAAATATGAACACTGTAAATTATAGCGACATATAACAAAAAGTACAACTAAACCAATTGTAGCGCGAAAACAAAATGTATGAACAGAAAACTAATCGAAACGACCACAAAAATTACAATGAATGAGCCACTTACTAAAATAAATAAATAAAAATTAGGAATATGAAAATACCAGCCTGATAAAAAAACATCTTCTTTTATGATGCCCAGTATTAGAAAATGTCAGGCTAAAAGAACAAATTAATATAATGATAAGACACATCAGCTAAAAAAATTGGGACTCTTTCCCATTTTTTACTCAAAAAGCACACAGCTGTAAACTCAGGATTGTCAGAGGCAGATCAGGGTATTGCACTTAGTACATCACATTGCTCAGCGTCAAAATATCACAATGTGTGGCAAGTCAGTCTGAACACATGGCTTCATGACAGGTACTTGATGGAAATCACTAGGCACATCCGGAAGTCTGCAAAGTGAATAAATAAATTGAAGAATTGAACAAACGAAAACGTAGCTTTAAGGGGAACTTCGGGGATTTTTTGATATTCACCGATTTGAATTAAACTCTAAACATGGGTTCTCTACGGTACCCTGATGATATGTGCCAAATTATACAACCGTAAGTCGTTCAGTTTTTTTAGAAAACGAATTTTGAAATTGCCAGCCAATTCCGTAATCACGCCTGTTAACGCAGGCCACCCTGTGCGTGTGACGTAACGCTCAAAAAGGTTAACTGCTTTACAAACTGTGACCTTTTGTTTTTGAAAGTTTCCAAGGGAAAGAGAAAAATGTCAATCTCTTGATATCCATTTTTTTCATACTAAAACCTGTCAGTCAGCCCATCAAAAAGAAGAAAGTAATAATTCAGTTGGTGTAGCCTTTAATTTTAAACATCTAGGGCAAATACCATCTGCAATAAATAGGAGAAAAGATCATTTCAGTATTTTTATTATACCTATAGGACGGTGTGAAAAGATGAAAACTCGATAACACCGTATGGCGACAGAGAGCGAGCCTTATATTTAACCAGGCACAAGAGACGCGCAAGAGAACCTCTTGGTTCTGCTAAGAGCTGCAGGCTTTACCGAGAAAGGAGGAGGTTAACAGAGTAGGGGAAACAAATCACAAGTCCGAAAGCGCATCGAGATAGTCAAGGCAGCACTGAGAAAACATGCCAACTCCTCCCCGTGAAACACATCTTTGACTCTCATGCCCTCAGACATTCGCAACAGAAAAGCGTGCCCAGCCTCTCGTTACATGCAGCTAGTACTGTGGAAGGAACCATGAACCAGTACGCTGTCGCTGCAAAGATTCTCTCATCCACAAACTTGTGACACAATAAAACAGATGACACATGCCGTAACTTCCAACAATGCAGTTTTAAAATTGGGTGCGCGAAGCTCTGCGTTCGTTCATCGCCATTGCGCATGCATTATGCGCTACGTACACAACAAACGCTATCTGCGTATCCCATTGTCAAACTGGCTACTCCGCATGCGTCGTACGCCATCCTCTTGCGCACTCACGTTAAGTGGCGGAAATAGCGTATGCGCCCAACGAACGCTATCTTTGCGTACCCTATTCTAAAACTTCTTCTTACGCGGCGCACGTAGCTTAAGCTAATGTGTATCTTGAAACTCATCAAGCGGCCAAGAAAAGACAGTAATTTTACTGAAATTAGGTTAACAAATATAAATATGGTTTTCGCCGATGTTCGTTCGAGAATGAACGGAAACCACGACGTGCATTTACGTTTAGAACGCTTTATCATGTATGCTGAATAAATTCCGCAGTAACGTACTGCTGAAACATGTCGCACATGCAGCCCGTGATGCAATGGAACACGCTTTTTCATTTGCCATAGTTCTGAAATACTGAGCGCAAATGCAGTAAAAATGAACTTACCTTCAAAAATGACAGAAGCCCGTGGTTTACAGTATCCGCCAATCCACAAAAAACTAATCGCACATCACAGTAACCACGCCCGTCCCTCGAGCATATATAGAAGAAAGGAAGTTGCGAGAGCGTCCCGCGCGCAAGCTGATGAGTGAATTTATCCGCAGAGAATCTTACGGGACTCTAACCGTCAGTCAGCGTAACAGTCGCTCCACAGAGACATACTTCCATTCGGGTCCACAAGTTTAACACGCAGCGAAGTAGTTTCTTCACAGCTGCGTTTATAGCCTCCACGAACCACGACACAAGCACGAAATATAGCAAAAGAGTGCATGACCGATGAGCTCGACCGCCCATGCGAAATCGGCGAGCTTAACTGAAATTGCAGAAGCAACGGCCGCGCGGATGGATACAGTCAGCGCTAAGGCCTTCGTGCGGAAGTTAGACGATTATCGCTGCGAGTAAATTACAGTAAATTACGTAAAGTTTACTGGTTAACGAGCTTTGAAGTCTTCATTATTGCTGATGCAATGTAGACACCATACGCCTTTATTCTTTTGGGCGCTACTTTCTTTATCGCAATGAGAGATGGCGTGCGCAGGCTCCAGTTCAAATTTCAATTCGCGGTGGTTCATGCATGCCCATGCATGCATGGGCCAAGTGGCGCGCGGTCCGCTGCTGGGCGACAAAACGTCTTATAAAGTGCGTCTTCTAGACGTCACAAACAAGACGTTTTTAAAACGTCGAAATTGGTTTAGGATCGAACAAACGTCTTCAAATATACGTTGCAGACCAAAATGGTCTTAACAAATGCGTTTTCTAGACGTTATCAAAAACGGATATAATACGGATTTCCTGTGACGTTTTTAAAACGTCACAAGGCAAACAAATTATGGCATGGGACAACAGAGTTCATGCGCCGTTGGGGCACGAGGACACGACCACAGCACCACCATGGGAAGCACCGCTGAGCACACGGAAACAACAACGCCCGATCGCTAGGCGCAACACAAAAACCAGGCAACTCTTCGAGAAAAGGCAGCGCCTCAGAAAACCTGAGAAAACCATCGACATCTACACTGACGCAACAATCATACACGAACAAGCTAGTATGGCCTGGGTCAGCACATCCGCATCCCGCTACAATGGCTATCACAGTTGCCAGCTTCCCGGTGGTGCACCCTTACATGCAGAGTTGTTGGCCATATGGGGAGCGGTCAACACTATTCCGATTGACGCAGGTAACACAGCAAGCGAGAGTCTTCGAAATAGCTTTCGTATACTGACCGATTCATACGAAGCGGTGGCTGAACTTGCAGCAACAACGACTGAAGATGCGGTGGCCAACGATATAAGAAAAAAGTTAAAGAGATTACAGGATTGCGGAATCGATGCGGAAATTTTGTGGACACCGGGACACACAGGCACGGACGGGGGAAACGAAGCCGCTCATGCGGTCGCCGCGCAAGCGGGTGGGCTTGACTATTCATTGAGCACCCCACACCCCAGTTCGTCGCCAAACCTGGCGGACCTCAATCCCTACTTAGAAATGCTGCGCGCAGGCTCTCCTAGCAGAGCATTTATGCATTATATTCGCGTAAAATTGAAAGCCGACAGTAAACGAAGGCTATTAGAAGCTACACCAGCACCTCTATTAAGCGACAAGGGCGGACTTACTCGCCAGCAAGAGATATTTCTGAATAAGGTTATGGCCAATGCGGCATACACACCACATGTACTTGACAAATGGATTAGGCCCAGAAAAGAAATTGCAAACACTTCTCCCCGATGCCCACATTGTCAAGAATTATGCAGAGCAGATTTACACCACCTCATTTGGATTTGCTCAGCTTTCTCGCGAGGAAGAACACGCATCCAACACTTGCCACGCGACGACATAAGCGCTTTAGGAAGCGTACTACAGTCGAATGATGAAGCACAAAAAGCACTTGCGAACTATGCTAGTATAAGTGGCCTGTTTCGAGTGGTGTAGACGAGGTCGACGATCTCGCGCGAGAGCGACTCCATTGAACTTATACCGAAAACGGATTCACACCAAGTGATGTTAATTTATTGTGCATATGCTGTTTACCGAACAATCCCTTCCCCACCTATTCCCGAACTGCGGCCGAGCGCCTTCCTCTCCTGCGAAATAAAGGTTCAATTCATTCATTCTATGACGTTTTTAAAACGTCGAAATTGGTTTAGAATCCGTTTTATCCGTTTCATCCCTAAAAAAAACGTTTTCTAGACCATGTGTGCTACCTGGGTACAGGTGTCATGTTGGGCAAGGAATCGTGTTAACTAGGGGTGTGCGAATATTCGAAATCTCGAATATTTTTCGAATAGTGTTTGCTATTCGATTCGATTCACACTGGAATTTTACTATTCGAACTATTCGAACTTCCCAAAAACAAACACAGTCAACGTGCGATTGAAAGTGACCCCTTCAGATCTTCAATATCCTTCACCTCATTACACTTTCGTATTGCGGCAAAGCTGCATTTCAAGCTCCGTTACGGTCGAACTTTGCCACGAGTCCCACGACACAGTCAACGCCCGATTGGAAGTGGTCCCTAGACTTTCAATATGCTTCACCTCATCACACCTCGGTATTGCGGCAAAGCTGCATTTCAAGTTCCGTTACGGTCGAACTTTGCCAAGACACAGTCAACGTCAGATTGGAAGTGGTCCCTAGATTTTTAATATGCTTCACCTCATCACACACCGGTATTGCGGCAAAGCTGCCTTTCAAGCTCTGCTACGGTCGCAAATGTACTAACTCGAGAAAACGCTGGTTTCAACACGGAGATGAAAGATGTGGCACGGGGGGCTCAATTAACCCTTTGCGGTCCGTTGTCGGGCAGCGCCCGACAACGCAACACGGCCGTAGCGGTCCGCTGTCGGGCCCCGCCCGACAAGGGTGTTCGTGGTTTAAATTTTGCTGTTTTCTCACCGCGAGTCGCGTGAATTTTTTGTATACATGAAGGGCCATCTCTTGAGGAATAAGTGAGCTTTGTTTGTTGAGGTTTTACTTTTTTGACACTAGGGTGCAGCACTATGATCAGCACGGGGCCTAGAGCGTACCCACTCGCGCGCGCGGTTCGCTGAGAAGCATGGCCACGTTTTCACCGCGTGCGTTTTACGGCGGTGCTTTTAGCGAAAGCGAGGATGACTTTAGTGAGGAAGAGAATTACGTGCCTCCATCAGACAGTGATGACAGTGATTCGACAGAAGTGAGTGACGAAGACGACGACGGCGGCGGTGGAAACCTGCAGTAATAACCCTGGCCTGCACACAGGGGAATGCTTTGAGCGGTATCACACGTTGCCCAAATATCACTAAAAGAGTTGCCTGCAGAATGCAGGAGCAAAAATAAATATCCTGTGCGTTTCTCTTCCACAGCTTGTGTTTTTATTCGCGGCGCCAGAAACTGGCGAAATAGTTTCGGACCACTAGAGCCGGAAAGTGGGTAAAGGTTTTGGACCGCAAAGGGTTAATGCTGTTTTGGACCTGAAATTTGCGCAGGAAGTTCGAAAAATCGGAAGCCGAAGCTTTTTAGCATCTAAAATTTCAGATGTTCTTATCTATCGACATCTACGAGGCATATTTGGAACTATGGACTTGAAGGGAGCACACCCTTGTGTGCCACATCACTTGGGCTTCCACAGAAGTTGAGAGAGGAGGAGAGGCTGAGGAAATGGTATCTTTGCCTATCACGTGTAAAGTGTTGTCGGCAACACTTTGGTCACACCAGATCATGTACATAAACAGAATTCGGCCTCTACATTGCCTCATTCTTGATAAGACAACTATGAAACACCACCCTGCCAGTGCTTCATCAACCTAGCGAAAAGAAACACTTTCATGTTGTTATCTCATAAGAATATGCTTAGGAATCCTCATAACTTTTTTTTCAGCAATTTCGCTTCGAAGTACTAAAAAATATTCTAGAAATATTCGAGAAATATTCGAAAAATATTCGATTCGATTTGATTCGTACTCACACTTCAATATTAGAATTCGCTTCGCACCCAAAATTTTGCTATTCGCACAGCTCTAGTGTTAACATATGTAATACAGTGCGGCAGAAGAGTAAAACGACAACCAGTCATCATGCTAATTCCGCAAAGAGTGTGTGGTTTAATGCTTCCCACCCATTGCAAAGTGCTCAGCTATAATTCTTCATCGTCATCAGCCACAGCACAAAGCGCGCATAATGCTTTACAGATGTGTAGCGGGTACCACGATTCTCCGAAGATTGGCGAAAAATGGCATAGTGGGGACTTCGCTACTTCAGAAAAATTACGATGATTTATGGCGTAGTGAGTACCTTGCATGTGCACTTGTATTAGTTGCCCCAAGAGACTCTCCAACGGGCTCTACAAAGTCCGCTCTTCCAGCTTTTGCTGTGACTGTGCTGCGTGTTCCGCGCAGGCCTGGTGATCTTTTTATTAGAACATCGGTCTCGCACATCAGAGAGTACACTCGTTGACGTGCTGCTTCTGAGATCGTGCTCACTCCCTTGACACAAAGCACTGAGCCCACTAAAAAAATTCTAATTGAATTTTGAGAAAATAAATACCATGACTTTGAAGGGTATACTGGTTTGTGCCAGTTGGTAGCAATTCGTGGTACAGCTACTTCCGCTCCTGAAGAACGTGTTTTACCCTTGTCCCGCTTTCTTAAGAGGAAGGCAAGTAACTACATCACAAATCCAATGTTTTTTTATGATTACCTTAACTTCAAATTTTTGCATAAAAAAACGTTACGAACCGTTACGGAACAGAAACGGAACGAAACTTTTTGCGGTGGAACGAAACTAAAACCGAAACGAAAAACATTTCGTTCCAACACCCTGGTTTGGCGACACTGCTTTCCCGTTTCCTGTTCAAAAGGACTTCTTGATTGCCTTGTACATTGATTGCCTTGGCTGCGGACCGCGCGGAAGTGCGTCACAGTTCTGTGTGCTGACAGAGTCGAGCGTTGCACATGCTAGGTGGTGATAGTTGCATCCGGTGGCTTGTCATTTTTGGAGAGCTCTCTCAAACCGAAACTGAGACTGGTCGGTAATGAGGAGCCTGTGATGAATTATCTGTTGCATGCTGCGGCAAACGACAGTCTGCTGTGCTATGACTAACAGGCTTCCAGCAACACATTGCGGCAAAAAAACGAGAGGCCAAAATTTTTGTGTCAGTATTCCTTTAAATGTTTCTTGCCTCTCGGTGGCTGTTGAATGTGGTAGAACATTTTAAAAGGCATTCAATCATAGTGAAACTGTACCTGTAGTGCATGTAACAACAGAATAGAAATCGCATAAGTATGAAACTTGATTTCCTGTAAATGTTATCCTATATCTCGAGATTAAATTCTGACTATAGGGGTGCAAAAGTGTGGCCCAACAGTGATAAGTGCAACAACCCTGTTTACGAGGCTTTTTTTTATTGTTGAGAGAAGGCCATGTTTTCCTACATATGTCCATGAAAACTACATGTCATGACTCTCTGCACTCTGCACTTTTTAGTCATTAAATTTTTGCTTTCTTAATTTGCCCCCTATGTAAGAACAATCTTTCTGCAATGTCTAGGTTAATACTTCTCCCTTTTGCCTCCATGCCTATGTGCGTTAACTGCATGTCTGCGCTTAACATATTGCGAAGCAAGTTCGCTTCCTTGCTGCAATATTTTGCACAGAAGTGGCAGAGGAGAGATAAGGTTTGCATTCCGTCTTTATGAACTTTTCAAAAATGATTCATAAAGTGTCGGACTTCAAGAAAAGAAAGGCAAGTTGCCGTCGATTTTTGAATAGTCTTGAGCAAGTAATTAAGAGCAATTTTCCTTTCTGACAGCCAGGGGCTCCGGAACCGGGGGGGCAGTGGGCGCCATCGCCCCCACAGGTTCAAAACCAGTGGGGGCATGCCCCCACACTCAAAGCTGCTCCTCCCCCCTCCCCTCGCCTTTTTCTCTCCTGGTACCAACCGTGTGGCTAGAGACCCCTTTTGACTAGCTAGTGTGCTCTCTTCCTTCAACAAACGAAACAAAATCTTCTGGAAGCCTGTGACTTCTGACACTCTATTTGTCGGTGATTTTTCTACGTAAAAAGCACTGCCTGTTTTCGTCTGGTTCAACGTATCTTCTGTCCTGAAGTGGTTCTTGAGGAGGTAAAGGCCGGTACTCTATTCTGCAGCTCTTGCAGGAGCACGTCTAAGCACCACGACTCTAGGATGCCTCTCGTTCTCTCCTTTTTTTTTTCTTGCTCCTAGCGAAACCTATTAAAAGCAATCAATGATAAGAGGTCGGTGTAAAGCTTGTTCCCACGTGAGCACGATTTTAACCATGAACCTATCCAGAAACGTTTTTCTGGGGGCTCTTACCTCCCTTTATCGCTGTTCTTTCGTGTGTTTATATGCGCGCGCGTAAAATACACATACAAAATGCAATAATTTTGGAGCGGTGGTAGTGGGGGCGGGGGGGGGGGGGGGGCTGATGTTGAACCCACCTAAACCTCCTACTGGCTTCGCCATTGAAGTTGTCGCTTGAAATGTTCGTTTTCTTCCTGTTCGGCCCATGCCACCTTCGCTCCTCCACACATAATGACCGCAGTGAAAATCAAATAGGCAAAAGCGCGGCCCACGGTCTTGTCACTGAAGTGTTTTGATCACCAGGGGGCTCCGGAACCGGGGGAGCGGTGGGGGCCTCAAAACCAGTGGGGGCGCGCCCCCTACTCAAGGTAACACCCCCCTCTCTCGCCTTCTTTCCCCCTGGTACCACGTGAGGTTAGAAACTTTGACTAGTTAAATGGTGCTCCCTTCCCAAACGATACAAAATCTTCTGGAAGCCTGTGACTTCTGACACTATATTTGTCGATGCTTTTTCTGCGTGAACAGCACTGCCTGTTTTCGTCTGGTTCAACGTATCTTCCGTCCTGAAGTGTTTCTCGAGGAGGTAAATGATGGCGCTCTATTCTGCAGCCAATGCAGGAGCACGTCTCAGTGCCATGACTTCAGGATGCATCTCGTTCTCTCCATCTTTCTTTGCTCCTATCCAAGCCCATGAAAAGCAATAAGATAAAAAGGTAGGTGTAAGCTTGTTCCCACTTAAGCACGATTTTAACCATGAACTTACCCAGGGGCGTAGCCATAAACATTTTTCCGGCCAGGGGTCTGACCTCCCTTTATCTATGTTCTTGCGTGTGTTTGTATGGGTGCGCGTATATAGACACATACAAATTGCAATAATTTTGGGGTGGTGAGGGGTTGAACATCCCAAACCTCCCACTGAACTCATCGCTTGAAATCTTCGTTTTCTTCCGGTTTGGCCAAACACCTTGGTTCTTCCGCACATACCGACTGCAGGGAAAATCGGAAAGGGCAATCGCGGCCCACAGTTTTGTTGCTGAAAGGTTGCGATCTAGAAGCTCAGGCGTGTCAGCCTCCAAGAACACGGCGAGCTTTGATGGGCAGACGCCGGGGCAAACTGACGATCTGAAAAAAAAAATAAGCATATAGGCTTTCCTTCTTGCATTTTTTTCGAACCAGTAACTCGTTCACAGACTGCTTTTTTCTATCAAAGTGCGTTCCCCCCTCCTCATTTTTCTCTGTGGATCCGTACCAAACGACGTGTTCCCAGATCAGTACGAGTAGGATGGGCGATGACTATATGACGTTCCTGAAGCAATTTTTAAAAAGACTTCGAGGCCTGGGGAGGGTCGCTAGTGTGGGCGTCTTCACTGGAAGGTGGAGTTGTCACTTGTGAACTCACTGTCGCTCACCAAATTAACATTTGCGTTTTTAGTTCGCAAAGTCGTCTTCTCGGAAGTGCTTGCTGCAAACACGTGCGCGGGACTTCGGTTCATTGCCCTTTCTAAACTCAATGAACCATGCGTCATGATGTTCGTTATCCTTGAGTTAAAACCATAAATGTGAAATTACACTCGGCTCCGTTGTATGCGTGGTGCATTATTTGTGGCGCACAGCACCAGAGCACCATGCCACCGAAAACATTGGTCACGCTTTCCAAGCTCTTATTTCTAAATGTCAGTGCACATGAACTGGTTGTGAAATGAGGCTGAATAAAGTGGGAAACCTAAAAAAACGCGCTCGGGCCGCCGGCTTCCTGTCATCAGAGCAAGGTTCCGTGAAGCAAGATGGCATCACGTGATCCAACTTAGCACGTCACAACGACTGCAGTACCTGTGTCTCCAGTGGTGGGCCTCGTGTACAATGACACTTTATAAAGAGATGCAGAAAGTAGAACTGTAGTGGCAAATTATCTTATTACGATCACATTCATGCCATTCTTACTGTGAACTGAGCTTTAACAAGTGAGAAAATATCGAAAAACTTAAGGATATGTACTAACGCCCCTCCACGTTGCTCGTTGTGATCACAAACGCAGTCCGGTCGGGATTTGTCGAGAGCTATTCCTCGTGATATCCTCTACATTCATTTTTATTTTGCTTCTGCCGGTGAGCGCGGTGGTGATAACAGCAGCCAAGGTGTAGTTTTACCACAATGATGTTGACCGTCGTTTGTACGAGCGAGCTTCGCAGCGATTCTGCGTCGGATTTCACACACGTGTGCTGCCGCTTTCCCGCAGAGAACTATGGTGCCTCGATGGTTTTGATCACATAGTACATTTCTCCTCACTGGCACCCTCCCTCCTGCTCTTCGGATGCGTGCCGCATTCACTGCATGGCTCCTCTCTTCACTGCATGGCGCCTTCTGCTAGAGTTCTCTAAGAGGAAATTCGCCATAAATAAAAACGCAAAATGACAGACCCCCTGCCACCTACAACGGTAGTGATGCAACAGCCAAGGGAGCCACCGACTTTCCGTGGATCGTCGTTTGAAGACCCGGAGAGCTGGCTGGAGATGTACGAGCGAGTCGCCACCTTCAACCACTGGGACACTGAAGAGAAGCTGCGCCACGTCTACAAGTTTTACTTAGAAGACGCCGCGGAAGACGTGGTTCGAAAACCATGAATCGAGCCTTCAATCCTGGGACCTCTTTCGGACAACGTTCCTCAACTACCTTCGCGAGCATCGTCCGCAAGGAAAAGGCCGCTGCTTTGCTGGAGACAAGAGCACAGTACCGAATGAGACGGTCACTATTGAGGGGGTCCGCTCTATGCACGGCTGGTGCAGAAGCCTAGCTCCGGTCCCAGCCGCAAATAGTCGTACCGTGCAGCGTGTCAGCGTCCCCTTCCCGTAGTGCGCGTCATCGCAGCTACGACGGGTTCGGGCGAATAAGGCAACAGGCTAGCACAACAAACTAAAGTTCCTAGTTCCTTTAACAGGAAATACTGATTTCAAACTTGCTAGCAATAACGCGTAAAGGTCGCGTGGAGGGATAGTCCGCTCTCGTAGAAAACAAAGGGTAGCACTGACACCTTCTGGTGGATGTTCGGCTAGCGGAACTTGGGGCGGTGAGGTGTTACCTCGCAGGTCAGCAGGGCACGAGAGGCCGTCTGCCAGTCTGCTCGGTTGTTTTATTCACCTTCCGTGTCCCTCCCTACCGCGAGGATTGTTTCCCTCGCAGGGCGAGTTCCCTTTCCCGCGAGCCGGGATGCGAGGATTGGCACGAGGAGTGGCGGGAAAGAAGGGGTTGTCCGGAAAGGGCGATGGTGCTCCTCTCCTAGTGCACGTTCCCTTGGCTCAAGCTGGCGTTAAAGGGGCCCTCCAACACTATTCAACCCCCATTTTTTACTTGCGGGTTGCGTAGACTGATGGCTGGGGATAATTTTAGCATAAGTTTAAGCACCGATATCAAATTATTTAGTATTTTAATCACGCGTTGAAGTCGCTACATCGCTGCTGACCGCATCAGCGCGTAGTGGCGCTTGCCAGAACTATTGCGGGCAGAAATGACGAAGATGGGCGCTGGCCTATGATTGGATAAATGTAACGTTAGAAGTAATAACGGCGTTGCATCAAAGTTGAGATTACTATTGTGTTTCGTTTTCTTTTCTGTGCTTTTTCAATGAACTCCAAATAGCCGCCGTCGCAACAAAAAATATCACTACAACCACAAAGTACGACAGAGGCGCCGGTTGCCATTTCGCCTCTGGTTGCTCTGGCTTTCTTTTTTTTTTTTTTTTTGCCTGCGCCGGTCGTCGGATGTCCATATGAAACGCTTGCCCCTCTTCCTTCTTTTTGCGTCTGTACGTTTGCGAGCTGCCTCTTTCCGCATGTGCGGTAGGCTCATGATTGTTGTTGAAACGGTGCAAGTAATCCTCTTCGTTGAATTGTTGTCGCTGCACACTTGTAACTCGTCGGGCTGCTCACCGAACAACCCGCGTAGGGGCGACCGTGTTTAACCGCCCATGCCGCTCCACAAATTCCCTTCTCAGAATGAGAAGAGGGAATGACATGGAATGTCGTTGTAAGGAACAGCAGACAAAGCCTCCCCAGCCTCGCTACGAAGCAGTCGCGCCCGCTCAAGTTCTGACAAGTCAGGAGGAACCACGTTTGTTACTATGGCTCCACTGTACTATGACAACGTCAACAATACGTTGGAAAGGAAAGCAACAATGGTGTGCGAGCTTCCCCTACGTAAGAGCTTTCAGCCCATTTCATTGGAGCGCCATCCGACGTCACAGCAGAGAGTGAAATGTGGTCACCTGACCCCGCGAAAATCGAGTTGAGGGCAGGCATTTTTTTTCTTGTATTTTGAATTTCTAAATTGAATAACTTCGTACTGCGTGCCGCTATCGCTGCCGTTCTTGCTGCACTAGTTCGTCCGTACTTCAGTCTACGCAATCCACGAGTAAAAAATGGGGGTTGAAGAGTGTTAGAGGGCCCCTTTAAGCAGGAAACAACGATGGCAACGATACCGACCATGGCTCATCACCAACTACCGGAGTACGACAACCAGCGTGACAATTGGAACGCCTACATCATGAAGGCGGAAGCTTATTTCGAGGTAACTGGCGTCAGCGACTCGGGGAAGAAGAGGGCGTTGCTTGTGGCAGCACTAAGTACACGCACCGTGCTGTCAAGCTCTGTGCAGAAGCAGCTGTTAGCGAAAACAGACTTGACATTGACAGACGCCAAAGGAATAGCCATATCGGCAGAAGCAGCCAAAAACGATTCAAAACAGATGTCTGCTGACCTTGTCCCCGTACTGAAGGTTAATGCGCGACAAGCATGTGCGAATGAACCGGGGTTACAATGCGAACGTTGCGGAAGTAAGAAGCACAACAGCAACGCTTGTGGCTGGGCGAAAGCTAGGTGTTACCGCTGTGGGGTGTACGGTCATCTTGCGAAGATGTGCCTGAGCGACATGCAGAGAGTACGCCCAAAAACGCGTTCACAAGCCAGGCAAAGCAAAGCTTTTGCAGTAACCGTGGACAGAATGGAGGAAAATGCTGATAACGAGCACATTTGGACGCTAGCCGCGCCCTCAGAAAGTCAGCTACAGCCTCCTATTCGCCGTACGTTCACATGGTGTGGCAAAGGAAAAGGGGCTTGCCGAGGACTGCCGCGAAATTCCGCTAGAAACTCGACCATTTCTCGTTGCCAGAGCCGTGCTGGCCGCATCGCAGGACCCGTGTCTTCATCGGAGGCATGCTTTCTGCCCCCACACGCACATTCCCGGTAAATTATTCGCCATTGAGATGCTCGGCGACAGATCGCCCATCCGCCATGATGCTGTCGGTGGGTTTGAATGCGCGTTCGGGCCGCGGAAGAATCGTTCTTCAAGAACTCGCGCCATGTTTTTGACGTAGCACTCAAACAAAATTACTGCTCGTCGTCACGAGCCCTGCGATCGTGAATGACATCCACGGTGTTTGAAGGCACATGCGCAGCCAGCGCGCACCTAGTCCAAACGTAACTACATTCAGCCGCAACCTCTGCGAACACAAATGCGGTCATCTCGAGGCGATCATGGGCGACCACGACAGTACGCGCGCATCCTACGTAAGCACACCGACTCAAAGCAATGCTGCGGTCTAAACCGCGGTAGACGCGATCACAGATAGCAACGACGCAGTTCTGAAGGCATGCGCGGGCACGCGCACGGCCAGCGTGCACAGATTGAAAACGGAACTATCGTTTGCCGCAACCGCTGCGCAGAAAACCGCGGTCACTATCGTCGCGATCATCGATAGCGAATACGCTGAAGTACGCAGCTAACACACCGGAAGAAAGATTAAAGGCAATAAAATCGTAAAACGGCACGAAGCGTTTCGGCTTTCCTTTCTCTCACTTATGACTGTGGTAGTGCGGAGCTTCGGCACTTCGTTTTCAGTTAGCCTCTAGCGAACTTTGGCACGCTCCTTTGCGGCGCTACGCGCTCGGCACGTTTTGAGGGTAGCCTGCATATAGTATTTGCTCGTGTATAACCCACATGTATAACTCGCGTATTGAAGCAAAGCCGCCATCCTGCATTACCGTGAAGCCAACTTGCGCAGCGAAATTTACGTATAACCCGCGCCCCGAGTTTGTCACTAAATTTTCTGTCTAGTTTGTGCGTGTTATAGGCGAGAAAATACATTCACTCGGTGTGCGGCCAAGTATACGTCTGAGTTAGCGAGAGTTAAATGCAAAGGACATGCATGCGCTTGCCGAGACCAAAGGACGAGTCATGATAATCAGATCTTCCTAACCTTTGTGGTCTATAGATGAAATTTCGCTGCAACGAAATTCCGCGACAACGAACTTTTTCGCGCGTCCCGTCAATTTCGTTGTAGCGGGATTTAACTGTATCTCGGAAAACTGCCGGTATTAGGGGAGCTGAAAATGACTGTGTCCTGCAACGACCAGAAGGTTAAATGCTCCTTGATAGTGTGTAACTGTTCAGGTCTGAGCCTCTGTGAACAAGATTTGATTGCCAAGTTCAACGAGGCAGGATCATCTTTGCTCAACGTATCCGTACAGCAAGGGCCTGGGGCAGAAAGCAGCCGCACCGCAGCCATCGATGCCCTGCTAGCGGAGTTCCACGACGTCTTCAGCAGCGAGCTGGGCCTCATTGCTGGCCATCCTGCCCACCTGAAGCTGAAAGAAGGAGTCACACTGAAGTTTTGTAAGGCCCGTTCTCTTCCTTTTGCATTGCGTGACAAAGTTTCAAAGGAGATTGACCGGCTAGTGTCACTTGGGGTACTGTCATCTGTAACACACGCCGAGTGGGCTACCCTTATTGTGCCGGTACTAAAGAAGGACGGTACCGTCAGGATCTGTGTTGATTTCAAGGTGACGTTAAACCCTGTCTGTGAACTGGAACAGTATCCGTTACCAGCCATAGATGATATTTTTGCATGCCTGAATGGTGGCGACTACTTCATTACGCTAGATTTAAGGGACGCGTATAACCAAGTTCCCCTGGATGAGGAGTCAAGGAAGCTGTGCGTAATAAACACGCACCACGGGTTGTTTTGTTTCAACCAACTGCCATTCGGCATAGCTTCTGCGCCTGCTATTTTCCAACGAAAGATAGAAACCGTTCTGCAGGGCTTGACGGGTGTCCAAGCTTACCTCGATGATGTCTTGGTGTCAGAAAAACACGGCAGCCTCGGCAGGTGAAGACAAGTACTGCAGCGCTTTCGTGAGCAAGGAGTAAGGCTCAGCCTTGACAAGTGTCGTTTTCGACAAGAGTCCGTGACTTATGTCGGTCATTGGATTGACCGTGAGGGTCTGCATCCAATCAAGAACGTCGAGGCGATCGCGCAAGCCCCTAACCGACAGAACATTCAGCAGTTGCGGTCTTTTCTGGGCATGCTCACATTCTATTCAAAGTTCGTGCCGAACATATCTTCCTTACTTGCACCGCTGTACAAGCTATTAGAGAGCAACACATCTTGGGTCTGGGGACAGTCTCAAGAAGCAGTTTTCCGTAAGGCAAAACAATGCCTCCGAGAAGCAGCTGTTCTTGCCCACTATGATCCCAAGAGACCCCTCAAGCTAGAATGTGCCACCTCGCAAGATGGAATAGGTGCCGTGCTTTTCGATACCTTCGGGAAGATCAACAAACCCATCGGCTTCCGATCTAGAACATTGACAAGGGCGGAGAAGAATTATTCTCAGCTGAAGCTGGAGCGGGAAGCGCTTGCTCTTGTGTTCGGAGTGCGTAAATTTTGAGATTACTTCGTAGGCCGAGAATTTGTTTTCGTCACGGACAACCAGCCGCTCATGAGCCTGCTGAGGGCGGACCGACCAACTCCAGTCTTGGCAGCCGCCAGAATACAGCGCTGGGCACTGTACCTGGGTGGATTCCGCTACAAACTTCAATATTCTCCCGGTAAGCAGCTGCTGAACGCTGACGCGCTCAGTAGATTGCCACAGCGGATGGCAGAGTCTGAACCCCCCGAAGCAGATCCACCAGACTATGTACTAGCCTTGGTTGGTTTTAATGAGGCAACTGTGTCAGTCGAAGAAATAAAGCAGTTGACTGCAGATGACCCCCTCTTAAGTCAAGTAATGAATTTCATGAAGGACGGCTGGCCGTCCATCGCAAAAGGCCTGGACGCGAATATGACACCCTTCGTCGAGAAGAAATTGGAGCTGTCTTTGGCTCATGGGTTGTTGTACTGGGGCCGTTGAGTAGTCGTTCCGATGAAGGCGCGACGTCGCATCTTATACCTTCTGCATGAGACACACCAGGGATTTTCGGCCATGAAAGCGGTCGCTAGATCGTCATTTTGGTGGCCAGGCTTAGATGGCGACATAGAGCGGGTTACTGCATCATGTCACACCTGTGCTCAAAACATGCCCATCCCAACGTCAGCTATTTCGATGAGGTGGCCCCCTACCACAGAAAGGTGGTCACGAGTGCGTATTGATTTTGCTGGTCCTATTGCAGGGAGCACGATTCTAGTGGTCGTGGCCGCTCACAGTAAGTGGATCGAAGCGGTGCCCATGAGACAAGCCAACGTTGCATGCACAGTCAGCTGCTTGCGTGCTATCTTTTGCCGATTTGGCGTGCCACGAACCATCATCTCTGATAACGGAGTGCAGTTTACCAGTGACACGTTCTTAGCTTTTGTCAAGATAAACAATATAACGCACCTGCGCACAGCTGTTTATCACCCACAATCAAACGGTCTGGAAGAAAGGGCAGTCAGGACCATTAAGGATGGCCTCAAGAAGTTAAATGAGGGACGGTTGGAAGATAACCTAAAAAAGCTGCTTTTCAATTACAGGAGGACGCCGAACAGCTCTGGGAAATCGCCGTCAGAACTTCTCTTCGAATATCAAATACGATCCCGCCTTGATGCATGTTTTCCTCCTGCATGCGCAGGTTCGTCTGATGACGCGGATGAGTGGCCACTGCCATCACCAGGCGCAGCTGTGTACGCTCGGAACTTCAGAATGGGTGAAAGATGGACGCCAGGAACTGTTGAGCCTACTGCAGGGTCTCGGATGATTCGAGTATGAACGCCGGCCGGAGTTTTAAGACAACATGTTGACCAGTTGCGAAAGTGGCAATGTTCAACACCCACGATCGACTCGGATCAAGAACCGGAGAGGCAAGCACCACAATCAGGCACTACTAGCAACCACGAACAGTTGCCGATGCCGTCAACTGAACAGAGGGGCACTGCAGCAGCTGATCCCGAAGTTCACCTGGAAGCCACAGCTAGTAACGCTGCCATGGCCGTGCCCGACAAACCAGCCCAAGTTTTGCGGCGCTCTAATCGTCAACGAAAACCAGTGCAGCGACTTCAGTATTAAGGGAAGAGAGATGTTGTAGAGTAACGTCAGTCCCTATCAAACTGCTCCGCACGTGCTGGTGGCGCATGCGCCTTTCGTTTGCTCTCTCTCCCCCCTTTCCCCCTTCCCCCTTCAGTTGCTTTATATACGCTTCAAAGTGGGAGGAATAAACGATTACGTTTCACCGGTCAACTGTGTGCTGTTGTACTTTCGTACACACGCCCTGTGTGTGTCGGGAACTATGTAACACACACCGCTGTAGGGTGAATACTTTGGGCGCTGGCTGTACGGAGGGAGAGCCCAGAAAGTGGCGTCGTCACTTTTCGCAGTAATCAGCTAAGTTTGGCGTCAATAATGGATATGGCGGCTCCAGTGTCGATAAGGGCAGATGCGCGAACACCGTCCAGAAACACGTCTATCACGTTCGATGGGCTTCGCTGAGGGCTTTTGCAGTTTGATAGCATTGCAGCCCTTGCCTCATGGACTGTGATGGCTAGTTTTGCCGCATCGGTGACAGTGAGCGGCGTTGTGGTGACGGCGAACGGTGGGTAGATGGGGCCGGGCGAGACGACGGTGACATAGGCAGCGGTGAATCATAATACGGGCGGCTTGACTGGCTGGGGATGGTTGAGGCGACACGAGGCGGCTGCACACGATTGCAATAGCGGGCGACGTGACCGGCACAACCGCACGCAAAGCAGATGGGGCGGTTCTCGGAAGTGCACCATCGGTTCGCCGGGGTAGGTCCCATCCATATCGCAGGACGCGAGGGACGAGTAGGCTGCTGATATGACTGCATGGTGGGCTGCAGTCGGGGCGTACGGATGACGTCGGCATACGCAGCCGGAACACTCGCTTCGAAGGCCTGTGGTCTGGCGACGACTTCGGCGTAAGTATGTGGGGCAGACACAGGGATCGCTGGGAGTGGCCTGGCTACAACTTGCGCGTAACTCAGCGGCACAGGTGCTGGATGAGGCTGGTGGTATTCCGGCATGACCTCCGCGATTTCCTGCTGAATAGCCCGGCGTAAGGGAGGCAGCAGTGTGGTCGACGGCTGTTCAACATGCTGCGGGTGAGGGAAGGCCAGCAGAGAGAACTGGCAGGCAATTTCCTCGTGTAGGAATGACTTGATCTCGGAGTGCAAGGCGGAATGATCAGAAATGGCCGACAAGCCAGTGAGATCGGTGTCGCGTGATGGAGGTCGACGGGTCAGCAACCGCTGCCGGCGCAGCTCCTCGTAGCTTTGGCAGAGCGTGATCACCTCGGCCACAGTACAAGGGTTCTTGGCGAGCAGCATGGTGAAGGCATCGTCGTCGATGCCTTTCATAATGTTGCGGATCTTGTCAGACTCAGGCATGGCTGCATCGGCTTTGTTGCACAAGTCCAGGACGTCTTCTATGTAGCTCACAAAAGACTCACCGGTCTACTGAGCTCGTTCACGTAAACGCTGTTCGGCATGCAGTTTACGAACGGCAGGGCGGCCAAACACGTCGATGATGGCGGTCTTGAAATCAGACCATGTAGGTAAATCGGTTGCATGGTTGTTGTACCATAGGCCCGCCACACCCGCGAAGTAGAAAACCAGGTTGCTGAGTTTGCCTGCCTCATCCCATTTATTGGGTATGCTCACACGCTTGTACATCGCAAGCCCCAGTCCGCGACATCGGTGCCATCCGCGTCAGTGAAGATAGGAGGGTCGCGGATGCGGGGGACACCGGGGCATGCTGTCAGTACAAGGGGAAACGTTTGTTGGGCGGCATCTTGAGGCATAGTAGATGGCAGGGTACGGGAACGAAGCTCCAGGGGCATCGAATGGGAGCCCAGCACTCTCCACCAACTTGTTAAGGTGTTTATTGGACATCACTTAGCGACGATGCGCAATGGCAATAGTCAAGGCAAAAGCACAGACTCAGAGCGCGAGCGGCGTTCAGAAGAGGATGACCCGCTAGAAGCCGCTGGAGAGCGGAACCCATTAAACAATACTAAGGCTTCGCCCCAATATATATATATATATATATATATATATATATATATATATATATATATATATATATATATATATATATATATATATATATATATAAGTACAGTCAACGTCCGATTTTTCAGACTCCCTAGGGACCGTGAAATCGTCCGAAAAATTGGGCAGTCCGAAAAAACGAATTCATGTTTTTTTAAATTCCACTCAAGCGGTCAGATTGCCACAGCCACGTCCGAAATAGCTTTAATGCCTCCCAGTACAATTATCAGGTATTTTGGTGCGCGCTCAGGCTCTCGCAAATACATTCGGTACCTGCCGCAAACCTCGCTTAACTACGTACGTGCCAACAGCCACTTTTGCATCTCGTGATGAGCGCCGCTGATATCAGCAAAGTGCGGAATAGATTACGGCTCTCTCGAATGGAGCGTTTGGAAACGATGACGCGGAACACAAAGACTGTGGCAGAAGAGCGGACGACTCGTCCAGCTTTCCCCCGACGCGTGTGTGCATATAAACGATGCGCACACACATCGCCAAATTCCCGCCGATACCAGCACGCAGCATTTGCTGCCATGTCAAGCCGATCGTTTCTAGTTGTGTGCAGCACATCGCCGACTAAGCTGACGCCGTCACTGTACTGTTGCTGTATCGTACGCACGCATTTATCATGAAAGGGTTCGTGATTCGCACTTTGTTCCTGACCGCACACGGGCACAGCAATGGCGAGCTGGTATCGTTCGTGAAGGCAACGCGTCTGTGCGGCGCACTTGGTGGTCTCACACAAAGAGGCCGTAGGAATGGTGGCGTAGCGCGTTTGGATTCACGCCTATTAAATTCGCGCAGCACGCATTCAACTGCGCTAAGCCACATGCACTACCGAGCAGTTAACTGAAGATGCTTATCGTAAGGATTGTCGGCGATTAAGCCATACTGGCGCGTTTGCCACCTGCCGCCATCACGCCTCCGTGCATTTCCGCTGCTTACCCGTAAAGATCTCGCCGCACGGCACCGTGACAGCGGCCCCTTTGAATTTCTGGTCTGCTTCACCCCATAACGCTTCGGCATTGCGGCAAAGCTGACTTTCGGACTCTGCTACTGTCGCAAACAGTCTGTTTGCAATAGACGCGGCAGAGGTGGGGGCTTCAAATAATGCCTTTCGGACCTGCAATTTGGGCAGAAAGTCCGAAAAATCGGATGCGGAAGAGTTTCAGCATCCAAAATTTCGGACGTTCTAATACATTGACGTCTAAGGGGCTGGTGACGGTGCCGCGAAAGCGTCCGAATTTTTCGAGCATGTCCGGAAAATCGGGCGTCCGAAAAATCGGCAGTTGACTGTGTGTATGTATATATATACATGGAGAGAGTGAGGGAGAAATGTGGAAGAGCAAGTCGGGCGCCTGCCCCCTCCGGTAAAATGAAAACTCTCCGCCTAGGGTAATTATATGGCACTTGCACAAGTGTGTAATTAAGGAACAAAATGTGCTGCATCCCATTAATGCTAATATAGTAGCCCCTTCCCAATCCAAGTATGCTTTTGTGCACGGCACTGGTGTAACGCAGTCAAAGTGGCTTTAAAAGTGTTCTGCATGCGATAAACATCAGCAAGTTTTAAAACCGCTGTTCTTTTTTTTTTCTTCTTTTGCAGTGGGATTAGGGTTAGGTGTGTATATCTAGATTGGATTGGATGATGACGATGGCAAAACTGCAGGTGGCCAATGCGGCCTCAATTTCTTGCTAGAATTAGCGCACCTGAGAAACTTTTGAGGCTGGTTGGGCATTTTGGCACAATTTCAACAAATTTCACAGTTCTGGCTCAGCTTGGCACAAAAATAAGGAATTGTACCAAATTCGTGCAGATATTGCATCAATTTAACAACACATAGGGCACTTGATTTTTTGCCTGCGTCAACACTAAAAAGACTCGACAGTTGCATTCCACTACCTTGAAGGACTACTCATGGTAGCCTAGCAATATTTTGCGAGTATGCATGTTTATACACATTCGTGACTCTTCACACTGAAATGTAGCATTTTTTGTTTGCTTGATTTTCTCAATATGCTAATTTGGCACGCACATCTAGACAGTTACTGTGATGTGCATGGATAAAAGAATAATTCTTTTTGCAGTATGAAGCTAAATGTTTGGAACACTAAACATGGCAAGCAGATATAAAACTTTTTGGTTGGTGTTTAAAATATGCTTTTTGTGTGACCGCTACATTGCCGTGTTCAAAACAATGGAGTTTAGTGCGCTATAAAGCAAGAAATAATGACCCAATCATAAGATTGCTTGCATTGTTGTGAGTCATATCTGTATATTTTTGTGATGCGGTTATTTGTCGATTGTAGCAAGAACAAAGGCGATTATTTTATTAATTATATAATGAATTAGTGAACCTACTGAAAAAAATTACAGTAAACCCTCGTTAACTCGAACTCGCATATCTTGAAATCTCGGTTAAGTCGAAACTTTTTTTCGCCGTGCATTAACCTCCCATAGGTGCCATGTATTTGCTCCTCTTATCTCGAAACGTTTTCCGGAGGGAACAGCGGATGTCTCGAAACCTTGACCGGGACGGCAGAAGGCAAAGTCTACTCCCAACAGGAAACGAGGGCTCAGTGCGAACGCTTAGCTCTTACTTATACGTGCCGAACGCGGTTGTGAAGGGCGAATTTGAAATTCCCGCGGACGCAGCCATTTCCTATCAGCCTTGTCAAGCAACTGTGGGGGTGATCACGCGTGCGCACCTGTGTGCGACTTATGCGCGGTGGGCGGCGTGTGCAGCGTGCGCCTGTCAGTACGCAACCTAGCCCTTGCATGTGCGAGCTGGTATTCTTCGTTTTCCTCGCAATCTGCGCACGATGCATCTTGAGTTCAGTTTTGCCGAGTAGTGAGTGGTCTGTGCAACGGACGCTTCCGAATATCGATCAAGATGTCCCGCCCAAAGCAGTGCAAATCTCTGACGTTGCAGAGAAAAGTCGCGCTAATCAAAGAAGTCAAAAAAGCAGGTCGAAGCAAGTCGTGCATCGCCAAAGAATTCGGCATCCCTTTGTCAACCCTCTCAACAGTGCTTAACGTTTTCGTGACCGCGGAAAAATCGGTTGTTTTTGGCTACTCCAGGAAATATTTTTTTCCTGCCACAGAATATAACTGATGCTAAAATGTAGGGTATCAAAGGACAGAGGAAGAATTGGTCTTTCCAAAAGTGTTAATTCCAAACACCGAATTTCTTTCAAATATAATAAAAAAATTATCACACAAAGAAAAATGCATCAAAAAAGAAAGAAAGATTCATAAAAACATCAATGCTACTCCTGCAAAGGTTAAACATTAAAAAAAATCGAAATATACGTTTTGAACGCAAGGCCCTCGTAGAATAATACTGGAAATATAAGCTCTCTAAGTACAAAGATTATTTACATAAATACAAGAATATAGGCACTAGTGCCTATCATGCCACCGCGCGATGCAGGTTCCCGATGCGGTGAAACAAAGGCTGGCTACGCATGTTTCGAGAAAAAAAAATATTTTTTTCTGTTCAACTTTCCTAGCATAGTTTGCAGTTCTGGTATTTTTCAATTTTCCTTTGTATTTGTTGAAATGAACAGTGTAGCGTGGAAACTTGGGCAAGTTGGTAGGTCATAATTAAATATATGAACAGCGCAACTGACAAGGCCAAAGGAAGGTAACAACACACAGCGCTGTTAGTGAAAAAATGGGCATGCGTAGAAGGATGCAGTTGACAGCCACTGCGATACAATGCAAGCGAAACTCTTGTCACTTTACTGATTGAGCTGAAAACTAGCACACATCTTAAAAATGATCGAGATACGCTATCTCTTTTTGCAATAGCGCAACTGATGGGGAACTTACACATGTAACGTGAAATTTACTTATGTGATAGGCCTCAATTATCTCACGCGTGGCCTGCGAGTGATGCTTGCCTATTACCTCGCAACGCTCAAAGAGGGGCACACAGCCGCAGTCGCGGCAGTGAATTCCGAGGTGTCCTTGAACCGCATTGTGCACATTGTTATTATGCTCTCTTAAGCGGTCATTCAAGCACCTACCAGTTTGCCCTATGTATTTCTTACCGCAGGAAAGCGGAAAAAGATACACGACACCAGTAGCACAAGGAACAAAGCGCGTTCTGTGGTTCACAGAGCATCTTACTCTATTTGCAGCTGGTTGATTCACCAACTTACAAAGCTTCGATAGCTTTTCCGGGGCGGAAAAGACAACAGTGATGCCAGAGCGTTTCCCAATTTTTTTCAGCCTATGCGAAACGTTATGCAGATAAGGGACTGCAACACAGTTCTTAGGAACTGACGCATTTTGAGGCTGAGATTGCCCTCCTTGATATTTGAATTGCTTCAAAAGCTTTTCCGCAACAGCAGAAATCAGGGCAATCGGGTAACCAGCGCTTAAGAGGCGCTCGACCTGTGCTTTGAAACTTCGTTGCATCGAGTGCGGGCATGACCTCCTAAGAGGTCATGCGCTGTGTGTTGTTACCTTCCTTTGTCCTTGTCAGTTGCGCTGTTCGTATATTCAACAGTGTAGCCTGTTCCAAATCTGCAAAAATCCATAATTGTACCCTCATTTGACCTCTTCCTCGCTCATATACTGCCGAATACCATACCGACCTTCACATTTCACCATTTTCTCATCCACTGAAAGGTTCCGACGGGGTTAAAAGATAGCGCAGAAAAATCGTTCATGTGTTGCAATAGAGAAGACACGTGGTGAAGCTTCTCGTGGGATGCGACGGTCGTCTTCTTCAGAACAGAGACACTCAAGAAGCCTTGAACCTTTTCCATGGCATCACTGACGGTGGACGAAGGCCTGGAAATATGTGTCATCGACACCAACACCAATGTAAGTGCAGGACTTCAACGATTACCATGTACACATGGAGTGAGACGAACTTGCTCATCTTCTCTTCAGTAACCTCCCTTCATGGATCCGTCCCTCTCACTGTATGTTGGCTTTTCGAAAGTATGCATCCATGCATACTTATCTGTGTGGTTGCATATCTCTCTGACGACTTCTGCGGTAAAAAAACAATACGAAGACGACGACGCGCAGCACACCGGAGCGTTGGGTCAAAGTCCACTCCACGCCGTCTTCGAGAAGAGAACTGCGCTCTTTCTGCAGCCGAGGCCAAATGCTCCCGCCCGAGTGAAGTTAACACCTTGCAGATAAGAGCTGTTATTTTTAGAACGCACCGGATACATTTACATCGACGATAAAACGACCCGAGGAGAAGACGAAACTTGCCGGCGGATAGCTGCTGATGTTCCGGGGAGGTTTGATGCACTTTCGCCGTCCGTACTGAAGCCTGGCGAATCGAAGTCGTCTTCCATGTCTGTGGTGCTACCATCACCCAGAGATTCCCGCTCATATTAATCGGAATCCGTCGAAATTTGCCGTTTCTGTGGAGCACCCGCGAGCGGCGTCGATGCGAAGTCTGAAACAACGAGCGCTCACCTACCAGACTGCAAACGAGCTTTAAAAATCTCCCCGCGGTGGAAAAACAAACTCGCAAACAAAACTGATTAAAAACATGTTATTTTATGCTTTGTACTGCGTTAGCTGCTCAGAACCGCTCAGAGAGTGCCAAAACTTGATCTTGAAGTCATCGATAACATACTATCGATGGGAATAGGTGCGGTCACGAAAGTGTTAAGTACAAACAACAGGTGTTGGAAGGCTTCGAGCAAAGCTTCTTGAGCAAGCGGAAGCGCATTCGAGCGTCCAAATTCCCGGACGTCGAAGCAGCACTTCTGTTGTGGCTCCAAAACGTTCGAGCAGCCAATCTTCCCGTGACAACCCAAATGATGATGGAAAAAGCAGACGCTTTGGCACTGCAGATGGGTCACGCGGACTTCAGCTGCAGCAATGGCTGGTTCGAGCGGTTTAAGAAGCGAAATAACGTGTCATCGAAGCCTATCCACGGCGAAAGCGGCATTGTCGACGAACAGACTGCAGACGCGTGGCGCAACCTACGCCTCGCCGAGCTTCAAAAGGAGTACGCGGACAAGGACATTTTTAACCTCGACGAAGCCACTCTCTTTTACAAGATGCTGCCTAACCGCACATACACACCAAAAGGTGAAGCGTGCTCAGGCGCTAAGCAACGAAAAGACGGGATAACCATTCTTTTTGGTGCCAACGCTACCGGCGATGAAAAGCTGCCCCTCCTCATCATTGGCAAGTCGCTGAATCCCGGGTGTTTCCGAAATGCACGGCTCCCGAGGGATGTGACCTACCGCGCAAATAAAACGGCCTGGATGACGGCGGCGCTTTTCGAAGAGCATGTCCGTGCGCTTGACCGGAAGATGGCAAAGGACGGTTGGAAAGTGTTGTTTGTTGTGGATAACTGCCCCGGTCACGGAAAAATCGACAACTTGGCGGCTGTTACGCTAGAGTTCCTGCCGGCGAACGTGACGTCCGTTCTCCAGCCAATGGATCAGGGAGTTATTGAGATGGCCCGCAAGTATTATAGGAAAAGCCTGCTGCACCGAATTCTGCTGTCACACGACAATGCGAAAAAGTATGAAATCGATCTGCTGGGTGCAGTCAATCTGATGGCCGAAGCCTGGCGCCAACTACGCCCGCTGGAGATTGCTAACTGCTTCGCACATGCAGGGTTTTCTCGCGTCCCGGAATTGATTGAAGACATTGGCGCAGATTTCAGCGGCTGTGATCAGCTGTGCAATAAAGTGCACAAGGCAACTGGCTGCGTGAGCGATACTGAAGACGGCGAGATTGCCTTTGAGGAGTATGCGCTCTACGAGGCGGACGTCCCCGTTACCGGAATGCTGTTGGACACCGATATCGTTGAGATGGCCGTGAACGACGCAGATGACCATGCAGGCGAGGAAGAGCCTCGAGAAGTGCCTACGACGACAGAAACACGTAACGTGCTGCGCTTGCTCCGCAACAAGGTCGAATGCAGCGGTGGCGACCAACGGCTCATGCGATGTGTTGAGCAACTGGAGAACGCCTTTCTCGGATCGAACGGGAAACAGCACGAAGTTTTTTGGTCCTCGGTAATAAATTTTTTCCCCTCCGAATTCTTGTACATTTATTACGGTAGCTGTCTCATGCAGTGGAGCTTTTCCTGGCAGCACTGGCTTTTCTTTTACAGTGACCTGGGCAAACATTTTCGGCGTTTTGCTTAACTCGAAATACCGCTTATCTCGAAATTTGCCCCGGATTTGACGGCTTCGAGTTAACGAGGGATTACTGTATTTTTAGAAATGGCAGAAGGAACTAAACAAGCATGCCAACTTCTATTGAACTGGCTCGAAGAGAGACAAGGACTGCTTCAAGAACGACGTCCCTTAACAAAGCAACGAAGGTACGAGCAGATGCCAACAGAATTGTGCACATTGTGGATGAACTGTAGTATGGGGACTTTGGGGTCTGGTCTGATGCCACCAACAAGGTACTGCCACGGAGGCCAATACTGCATTTCGAGGAATTCGACTGCTCTCTGGAACATGTAGAGAACCTCTGACACACTTCACTGGAATCCCCTTGTGTTGCTCGGAAGGACCCTTTGGGGAAAGAAGTTCTTTAGGTGGTTCATGACGAATAGTTCCGCAGATTAACGTCGCAAAAAAGGCGCTGTTTGTTAAGAGAAATCATCTAAAAACACCATGCTGTTTGTTGGGGCTTTCACTGATGACACCCACTGTGCAGATTGCAGTGCACCACACAGTGACACCATCGACAAAGGAAATGACACTGCTGGAATGGCAGCACTAGCGAGGTGACGTCGGTGTACAAAGGGCGACATCGTTGCCTCCACAGTGCATTCTGGGGGGAAACATGCATATTTACAACAGCCACAAAGGGGATTGTGGCCGCACCCAGGGAGCCTTCGTTGAAAGGGTGCATTATTGAGTTGTGCACGCTGCATGCAAGAGAACACCCTTTACATTCGAAAAGATCGTGCAGAAAAGATTGTGCAGTCAACCAAGCTGGCCGCATCCACCGTGCTGCCACAGCACACGTAGCCTTTGCGATTCAAGAGAACTGTTGCCAACGAGGAGCCGCGGTGTCAATCGATGGCAACACTGTAGATGACAGTAATCAGAGGAGTAACTCGCTGGGAATGAGCAAGTCACTAATGCAAGGCAAACATGAAGGTTTGAATTACCCATAGAAGATCTGACTTGCATGTAAATTAGTGAGCTGTTTAATATGTGCAGTTACAAGGAGCTTGTTCAGACGTAGTTTCAAATGAACTGTAAATGCTCACCATTGATTAGCACTAGTGCAAACCCTGCCACTACTGTCCACAAACTAAGGGCAGACATACGGCTCCTGCAATTTCACTGACCTTCGCTGGTTGAGCAGGCAGATCTCCGACTGCAGCTTGAAGTACCACTGTGCCAGGCAGCGGTGGTCGTCAAAGATGCGCACCGACTCCTGGCAGCTGGGAACTGGGCTCAGGGGCTGCAGCGGCCAACAACCAGTGAGCAGGCTCTTCTTCTCACAATTAAATATGGCTCCCCCCAACCATTGTCCTCGCAGGGGTTTTCTCTTTTGCTTCGTCCAAAGAATTGTTTAGTACCAATATTTGTAGTGCATTACTTGTACGTGACGTAAGCACCTGTGCTCCTGATCAATCGTAAGGGACAAGGTGAAGCAAACGTGGGACCTTGTCCACCACTTCTTTTTGTTGCGTGTGCCGTTTCCATTTTAGGAATACCCATTATCACCTTTCCACTCTAATATGGCAACCTTAATTTTTTTCAAATCTCTGTGCACCGTAAGGTCGTAGGAGTCCCGAGTCAGCTCACATTTTAGGGAAGTTCTTTGTGATGCAAACTGTGCAGCATCAGTCACAATTTGAGTCCTTTTGTAAATGTACTCAGATGCAGATAGGCTCTCCATTATGCCATACATTAATGTCTGCTCTGTAATTGTTTGAAGCTGAGGCCAGTATGGCACCATCCATGTTGTAATAACTGCATACCATTAGGCAGTATGCACAACATTATGAAATTTCTACAACGCAGCACGAAACAAAACGGCATTCGGGTGAGCTTAGGACCTAATAAGCTCCGAGCTGGAACGAACCCTGTTCGTCTTACTGCGACTATTCACACTGAAGCCCCGACCGAATTCTCATAAATGTCGGGCTCACCTGCAAGGCTGGCTCAATGAGCAGGTGAGCGTTGAGGCCCAAGTCCACCTCCTGCGGACAGTCTGCAAGAGGAAATAAAGGGCCCGTCATTTCCCTTGGGAAGTGCGGTCACCAGCAACCACGTCACCACAGTGAGGCATTGCAGTTGTGCATCGCACCACCAAAGCTAGACATCAAAGTTTTCTGTGGTCGGTGCAACTATATAAATCTATGCTAAAACTCATTTTTACACAGGGAATAAGCAAACCTAGTTACTTGATTATGTTGCAACTTGACACAGATGCATGACCAATTATTTGTCCACAAAAAGTAGTAAGCAGACTGCTTGTTAAAGAGAATGGTTGACATATGGTTGACGTGCAATATGGAAAAGGGGGGGCACAGTTGCAAAAATTAATCCACTATGCACTCACTTAAGTTACCGAACTAGCTTGATGTTGTGAAAACGGAGTACAAGTATCAGTTTTCCTTGAATATCGTTGAGCAACAGTGCCACACAGCCGCTGGACTGATAAAATCGAATCGTTGAGTGGCAAATACTGTTCAAGGAATTCAGTAGTAGATATTCAATTCGCGAATCGAACTATTTGCAGAGCTACTATTCAATTCGTATATGAATATTCGCACACCCCTACTTATTTGTTGATGAATACCATTGTTTCTGCAATACTATGTCAGCTAAAGCGTAAATGTCAATGAAAACTAAACTGAATAGGCAACTACAGCAGCATCACGACATGCATCTGTGACACAGCGGTACACAGTGGTTCTCTGTGTGCTGGTTGACGTTGGCTCAGTCATGGCTGCAGGCACTGTGAACTGGTCAGATTATGCTATGTAGATTCAAATCTTGTTACTACATAAACAACATTAAACACATTTATGAATACCTACATTTTTTGAAAATTCAGTGTAAAAATATTTCAGGAAAATCAATTTCAATAAAAGCATATTTCAGAATAACACATATAATTTGACTGCTGCTTTTTAATGAAGAAACATCAGTATTATGAATTCAGCTTGTCTTGGTCTTTCAACATGGTCATGGCAACCGCCATGACCATGTTGAAAGACCAAGACAAGCTTCTCAAACTTTCAGAATGTGGACCAAGCTAGGCTGACGTGGTTTAAAGATCCCAGTACAGTCGAACTCCGCTTCAACGAAATTTCCGGTACAACGAAAAATTCTCGGTTCCCCGTTAACAGTCCATAGGAGTCAATGCATAAATATGCTCGCCACAACGAACACTTTTTCTGCTGCCGTTTCCGCTTCAACGAAATCTGACGATGCCATTCGGGCTCAAAAATTTCATTTACCATGCAATGAACACAATCTCGGACATTTTGATGCATTTTAGAACATAAAAATACGAATTCAAAGTCTAAATTGCGTGTTGGAACCACCAGAAACCGCCGCTGTTGAATGAGCATGGGGGCCGCCATTGCTTGATAGCGACGGCGATCAGACTGCCCTGCTTTCGCAACTGGCTCGAGTTGCTTCTTAGTCGCAGACAATCCGAAGCCAAAGCTCAGTTGTCGACACTGGGATGCAGTCGTAGGTGCAATCACGGAACGATTCTTTTCCCGATGCCTTTCCAATGCTTTTCGTGCTTTTCGCGCTTTGCTAGTGGTCGTTGTCAACGCGAGCAGCCCTGGGGTGCAGTCGCAGAACGATACCTTTTCCAATGCCAATGCTTTTCATGCTTTTTGCGCTTAGCCAGTGCATGGTCGGAGCAACAATTCATCTGCGTTATCAACGGGATCAGCCAGCCGCAAGTGGCGGATAAGAATAGCATAGAATAAGGCGTAAGTCATCGCTCCGCGATAGCACGCCTGCATGTTGCCATTGTCGGCGAATAGCTAGTGTTAGCGTATTAGTGCAACTGTGCAGTTCGTGTTGCGCGCCCGTTCCTGTTTCATTCGTTCGCGGAAGCCGTTGTTTCTGCATGCTTTTTCAACGTGGCATCGCTATGCATATATGAGAATCGCGTTGTGACGCTGCTGGGGATGCAAGTAAGCAGCAGACACTTTTTGAATCTTGGAAATAAAAGTTTCACTGTTCTACAAGCTCAGGTCAGCCATATTTTTTTCGATTTCACTACAACGAAATGTTCGCTTGAACGAACATTTTTCCGAGCACCGTCAATATCGTTGTAGCGGGGTTTGACTGTATCTGGCTCAATGCTCCAAAAAAAAGCTCGTGAATTAGCCAAGGCACTTAAAATAACTGGGTTAAATGAAAGTGGCTATCGTTTCCACCGCAGACCTGAATTCTATCATCAAAATTTAATTTTTATTTTCCTCCCACATAATGATCACACCCTAAGCTTACCGTCATGGTGATGGCAGTTATTACAGTTATGACGCCACGTGCTCATTGTTTTGCAGTGTGGCCACTGTGCAAAACAGTGCGACAGTAACTTGCTTTGAACCATTTTGCCACGATTGTGGTATACAAATTACACGTCTTCCGCTGAAGGCTTTGCGCTCGAGCACGGCAACATCCTGCATAATGGTGACATTAAATGCACTGCAGCTCAAAACAGTCAGCAAGAACACGTGGACGTGCGCAGAGCATCGCGAGTGCCCTTACCCCTTTGCGTCTCCACATGCTGTGCATGAATCGACGACACTGTGCCTGGCTTCCCTTCCTCGAACTTGTCAAAAAGAGCGTCCATTTGTCGTCGTTTACGTAACGTAGTTATCAAACAAAGAAACGGCGGATCATCTGCTTTCTCAGGCCCACAGGTGAGCAATCTGCCGGAAGCGTTGGCAGCCACGACCTGAGGTCTCCATACATTGCAAATTTTGTTAGACCTGCCTTTATCGCCACTCTTTCTTTTTTCCGCTTTACGATGCACCCGTTGTACGCAAGGAGGGTGGGAAGGCAAAACTTTCTTTTGAACCTTGCCAAGAAGGCGGCGCTCGGCGGCGGGAAAGAAGAGCAATGCCTCCATGCATTTCGGTTGCTGCACAATGCCGAGCCGTCTTCACATCATCCGCACCAATTAAATTGCGTTTCCGAGCATAGTGCGATTTCAGCTTTCATGCAAAGCAAAGTGCAGGTGTGCCTTTGATGCAAATATAGGCCTTCTACAGCCAAATTCTTTAGTTGCGCTCACCGTAGAATTTCTGAGCTGCAACTCGATTCTTTTTACTCTGCGTCATGATCACACTCCCACGTCCCAGCAAATTCTTTGAGGGAAAAAGTGCGACTATTATGCGAGCAAATACGGGGCGAGGAGCACACTGAGGGACGAGGAGAGGGAAAAAGAAGGTGTACAACACGGGCGCTAACTCGCAACTGATTTTATTCAGAAAAAAACATGCTAATACAAAGCTGCAGTACAAAAAAGAAACAGAAAGCATATAATCTTGTAATCCAGTGCAGGTGCCGCTCAGATATTGAATCCGATCAGGATGAATCCGTACCAACTAGCTCAATTTTCAATTCTCATGCGGGCGAGGACAAGGCCACCGAGAAAGAGGGTCGTACTCTGAAGAAGGTATTCTTAACACAGACGAGACTGGGTGCTTTCATCAGCTTCTGCCAGATTAGACGACGCACTGCAAAGGACAGCAATGCAAAGGAGGCAAGAAGTCGCACGTTTGTGTGATGGTCCCGCTCTGCTGCAATGCAACAGGCATGAAGAATATAGTAGAATCTCGGGGATACGAACCTGGCCGATAAGAATTTTGGTCCGATACGAATCCGTGAAATTCCCTTGCCCAATTCCACTGTGTCCAATGGGTCAAAATTCAAATCTTCCAAACACTTTTCCACGTCACGACGGGTGATACAAACTTTGGTACCGAAATCGCCGAGCAACAACCGAGTGTGCTCCAGAAGCTTTGGAAGTACGTGTGCGGCCAGCACGCACACAGTCAAAACTGTGGTCATTGTTTTAGTCCACGACTGCCGTGGACTAAAGCGTGGTCGCTATTGACACGATCTTGCATGGCAACGACGAAACTCCGAAAACACATCCACCGCTCACCGAGTCAAACAAGGCTGCTTGTAGTAACCGCGGTGGACAAAGATGTGATCACAGATAGCTATGAGTGACATAGTTTTTAAGGCACATGCATGGCCAGCGCACACGGAAAGAAATCAGAACTACCGTTTGCCGCAACCGTTTTGCACGAAACTGCAGTCGCTTTCGATGCGATCATGGATAACGACTACGCAGCTTCAAAGGTACGCGGCTGACACAGCAATAGATTATAGGCAATAAAGTCCTAAAAAAAAAGCGACAAGTGTTTCGACACTCCCGTCGGTCTTCGCTTACGATTATAGTGGAGCGGACTTTGGCGCTTAGTTTTCGTTTGGCCTCACGTGAAGCTACGAAGCACGCATTTGCCACAACCAGCTGCACTGTCTCTTATTGCTCCGTTTGCATGTGTCCCAGAAAGACGTACGCAAGTTCTTTCAATGGAAATGAATGTTTTGTGCGTATATTGTGGTTTGAAAACAGAATTTGCTAGCTTTTTTATCAAACGAAATTTCAGGTCAGCGGGATTCTACTCGGTGCCATTCTCTCATTGGAAAGCATACAAAGCTTTGCTGCCTCGTGCAAGCACCACACAACTATTAGGAGGGCACTGGGCCCCTGGTGAGAGGCCCTTGCAACGTTCAAGTGGTGTGTCAGAGTTCGTTTGGCCTTGGTTGCCAAAGGACACCATGTGGGTCACCGACGGAGAACATGCCTAACAAAGAGCGGGACTATTTCTTTAGTACCAGAGGCAACCATGGCTGCTGCGCTTCAGAGATCTGGGCGGGCCTCTCCTGCCTTCTAAAGTTGTACCGGACTCTAGGTGGCACGTATCGACCCCTGAATGCTCCCCCCCGAATACAGTCGCCGACCGATAAATCGGACACCAATAATTCGGACATGCTCGGTAATTCGGACAGTCGCGCAGCACCGCCAACAATCCCATAGAAGTAATGTGTAAAGACGACCGATATTTCGGACAGCTGCGAGATCTACATTCGATAATCCGGACCCTGTCCGAGACTGTCGCCCACGCCGAATCGCCAGCCATTATCTCCTCCGGCACCCGTACCATGGCCTCAGAGATCAAAACGAAAGCTAATTGGTGATTATGAGGCTTTATTTCGATCGCTACTTTACACCTCAGAGATTTGTGATTGGAAATGCCGATCTTGGAGGCACTGGTCCACTGTGGGAAATCGTATCGACATCGCGAACATCCTACATTCCGGTTCCTGTATCCCCGCGCTGCGCTGCTATTGATGCTATCGCCACCATTCCGTCGAATGCGTCTGTGGTAAAGCGTTTTGCGCGCGTTCATTTTCATCTAGAGACTTGCTTTATTTTACGCTCTGCTGTCTCAAAAGATCTGAGTTAATTGGCGCCAACGCTGCCCTCACAGCCAGCGCCGAAGGCCGTGCCGACGACAATGAAACGCGGCAGATACAGTCTACTGCCGATTTTTCGGACGCCCGATTTTCCGGACATGCTTGAAAATTCGGACGCTTTCGCGGCACCGTCACCAGCCCCATAGACGTCAATGGTCAAGAACATAGGAAATTTCGGACGCTAAAACTCTTCGGCGTCCAATTTTTTGGACTTTCTGCCCAAATTGCAGGTCCGAAAGGCCATAATTGAAGACCCCACCTCTGCCGCGTCTATCATCTCGTAGGTTCAAACTAGCGCTTTCGCGAGTCAACCTGTTTGCTACAGTAGCAGAGTCCGAAAGTAAACTTTGTCGCGATGCCGAAGCGTTGTGGGGTGAAGCGGACCGGAAATTCAAAGGGGCCGCTATCACGGCACCGTGCGGCGATGTCTTTGCAGATAAGCAGTGGAAATGCACAGAGGCGTGATGGCGACAGGTGGCAAACGTGCCAATACGGCTCAATTGCTGACAAGCCTTACGATAAGCACCTTCAGTCAACTGCTCGATAGTGCATGTAGCCTGGTGCAGTTGCATGCGTAGTGCACGCGTTTAATAGGCGAGAACCCAAACGCGCCGCGCCGCCATTCATGCTGCACCTTTGTGCGACCGCTAAGTGCGCCGCACAGACGCGTTGCCTTCACGAACGAAACCAGCTCGTCATCGTACAGCGATCACATCACACTGGCGGAGATACAGGCGGACTTGGTTGAACGTAAGCGGAAGTGCGGGCAGCAACGCACTGACAACTTTTTTCGGCCACCGGGATGTCTTTCCATCTGTGCACTTGTCATTTATTCATTCTTTCAGTTATGCCAAGCTTTCAATGCATTACTATTTATTGCCTGTTTGTAGTCACTCCTGCATGGGGGGCCTGCAGTGTCTGCAAACATAAATAAAAAACTCGCAAAGAAGGCAACCTATTCGGAGCCAGCATCTCAATACTACACGGTACTTGACCATGGTGTGTCTGCAGTCGTTACATTCAAAGTACAGTGGAACTTCGATTATACGTCCCCCGGTCATGCGACGACCCGCGTTTTACGACGAATTAGCTTGGTCCCGGCAAAACCCCCATAGAAATAATGTATTAAAAACCTCAATTGTACAACGCAATTTTACGCCGGCCCCGCCTCGTACGACGCTTCGCTGGACTGTCCGAGAAAAAAAAAAGACCTACGATGACGCGAGCTGGCACGCAAACACACTGCGGCCGGGCGAAAAAAGTCGGGAAACCGAGGAACCGAGTTCGTATCCGCGCTGCCACCACAGGGCCTCTTCAATTTTTCGACACGCGGTCGACCATAGCTAGCCAGAGCCAACGTTGGCCGGAGCCAGCCGGAGCGCATTCGTTTTGTCGCATTGCACTGCGCACTTCCGTTGTCGCCTTTTTTTTTTCTCTCTCTCTTCTTTTGGGTGGTTTTTTAGTGACCGTTGTGAGCAGATAACATGGCAGATAATTTTGAGCTCGATGCGATAACTTTCACTAGATTTCGTGTCATTATACCGGACGTGTTGAATGGCGATTGTTGAGCCAACGTTTGCGACAGCCGTGGGAACCGGAACTCGCCACTGTCTAGCTACCAGAGGGCTGAGGCGTTTTAGCCGCTCGCGATTGGTCGAAGCTTGCAAATCGAATAGGCCTACTGCCGTGCTGCCATTCAGCCATTCCTTCACGTGTTTGCCTCATCGATTGGTTGTGCTGCGCCGCAGCTGCTGTGTCCACGTGCAAAATTTTCTGTGTTCGGACATTGGTGTGCGAGGAAGCTTTCGAATTCTTGGTTGCGAGTGCTGCGTCTCGCAATGTCGCGGAACCGAAAACCGCTGACGCTCGGAGAAAAACTTCACATAATCGAGGAGGCGGAGAAGCGGAACGGAGCAACAAAGGCCAGCATTGCCCGCGACCTGAACATTCCCGAGTCGTCGCTGAAAACGATCCTCGCGAAGAAGGACAGCATCCTACTAAATGCGGCAAAGTTCGGCCTGAACAGGAAGGCCGCGAAAGATGGCAAATATGCTGCCATGGAGAAGGTCCTCGTTGAGATGTTGCGTCAGGCCCGCAGTTCAGGAATTGCCGTGGATGGCGCAATTTTGAAGGAGAAGGCTGAGACAGTTGCATTGCGCCGCGGCATTGACGACTTTAAAGCCTCCAATGGCTGGTTGGATCGCTTTAAAAAACGCAGTGGAGTTGTGTACAGCCACTGCTGTGGAGAGAGCGCGTCAGTCAGCTCCGACACTGTAGAAAAGTGGACTGCATTGCTGCCGTAATTGATGCGGGAATACAAGCCGTCCGACGTGTTCAACGCGGACGAAACTGGATTATTTTATAATATGCAGCCAGAACAGAAATTGGCATTCAAAGGAGAGAGCTGTCACGGGGGTAAGCGAAGCAAAGAGCGTCTTACCGTATTGCTTTGCGCTAATGAAGACAGCTCTGAAAAGCTTCCTGCCCTCGTGATCGGCAAGTTTGAGAAGCCGCGATGCTTCAAGAATTTGAAAAGGCTGCCATGCCAGTACACGTTCAACCGGAAAGCCTGGATGACGGCTGCCATGTTTTCTACATATCTGCAGCAGCTGGACTCCAAAATGGGGGCTAAGAACAGAAAGATTCTTCTTCTGCTTGACAATGCGCCATGCCATCCATCAGATATGTCGCATTTGAGAAATGTGAAAGTTGTATTTCTGCCCCCCAATTGCACTAGCCAGCTGCAGCCACTTGACGCTGGCGTCATCAAGTGCCTGAAACAGAAATATCGGAAGTTTCTGGTGCAGCGTCGGCTGGCGGGCATGGAATGCAAGCAGTTGGATAAGAAGCTTTCTGTGCTTGATGCAATGCACTACATTGCTAGTGCATGGGACGCAGTCACGCCAGAAACCATCACCAACTCCTTCGGGCACTGCGGCTTTAATAGAAGTGGTGCTTGTTCTACCAGTGAAGCTGCAGTGCCTGTTGACGACGAACCAGAGTTTGGCAGCCTGGAGCTGCCTGGATCTTTCGCGGACTATGTTGGTGCCGACGACGACGTTGCAGTGTGCAATGAAGTGTCGCTGGATGACATTATCGAAACTGTGCGTCCCGACACTGCGGGAACTTCCGACGAGGAAGAGATGGACGACGCTGCAGAGGCTAGCGCGTCCGTTCCGACTTACGCAGACGTGTTGTGCTACGTCGACCACATTCGGCGGTTTGCTTGCGCACGCGACGAGATCGGCGACTTGCTGCCAGATGTTGCAGCTATCGAAAGAAAGCTGATGCGTCGTGGCTGGGCAAACTCTCAGAAGAAAATCACAGATTTTTTTAAAAGGTGAGAAATAAAGGTTCGTTCACACCTCCGATAAAATGCGTGGTTGTCATTTTTTCAATTAATTTAATTTACGTTCCTCGGAGCAGCGTAGGTTTGTGCCGCGGACTTTCTTAGGCATTATGTGCCCGCTGTTGTGGGGAAACAATGACCGTCACTGCCTATATTCTCGGTTTTTCGATTATACGACGCCCGGATTATATGACGATTTTGCGCGGTCCCCTGAAAGTCGTATAATCGAAGTTCCACTGTAGTAGCTCGTGTTTTTGAGGCCGCAATACGCACTTGCTTGAAAGGTACATGCTTGAAAGAGCTGTTGTGTGTTCCCGTTCTGTGTCCTGGTTGTCTATGACGATACACCGACAAGCCCAGTTCTCAATATTGTAAACCGACTATCATCAGCAGTGATGAAAGTAATTCGAAACAATGCTTATGCACAGTTTCCCAGTGAACAAAACAGGGATGAACCCAGTGCCTTTGGTTGGCGTGCTGTTTTGGCCGTCGTACCTGGGGTAGCCGGCCAGGAGGTCTTCCGCGAAGGGTCTGGCCGCGACAGTAGGCTCGTGTGGAAGCTCGGGTGAGGACACGGGTGGCCGCTCGTCCTTGCCCCGGTAGGCGGAGTGCACCGGTCGCCCGAGCCAGTTGCCACGTTCAATTGCTGGGAGCCTGCCGATCCAACCCGGCGGTGGCCTGTGAAAGAGGCAGTCTCTTCACCACTACTCGAGTCAAGGCACTTCATCATCGGACCAACTTTGAGTTATCAAATACAGACTGGAGTGATACAGAGGGCATTTCTGTTTAGACAATACAGATTTTTTAATAAAAATTCTATGACAGTCCCGCTCCAGTCGTTTTCACACACATACTCTGTCAAGGCGGAAATACCTTGCCTCAACTAAAATGACATTGCCAAAAGCTTCTTCATCGTCTTTTTAATTATTGACTCAAGGGCAGTTTGTGTTAGGATAGTTGCAGTGCCTGCCAATTTATGGCATACCCATTTTTTAGAAATCACAAAAGCTGGACATCTTTCGAGATAATCATCATCGAATTTTAAGGGCAAAATGAAAACTGATCGCACCCGGCGCGCAGAAAACACGGCCTCTCTGTTACGTAAGACCGGAACTACACGCGACAAGTAAGTGATGAAATTTAAATCAAGATGCGCCAAAGCAGAATAAGGCCGGGCAAATCGGCAAGAATTCTGAAATACGCAAGTAGATAGCTCATTCTTGTAGTGCAATGTGTGGTGCATATCCGTTTCCTTCTCAGTCTATGAACAGGAGCGAAGCCTGTCTGCAAGAAGACGCTCCGTAGTGGCTGTCCCTTAGTCTTGTGCTTCCCAGAGAAAGAAAAGGTTGATATTGTGGTTTTCTTGCACAGAGCTCAAAAGAAATAGATAAGCACCACACTCCACACGCAAATGTAAGGCAACCCGATCCGCTGGTGCAACTGGGATGACTTGCCGCTTTTCACGAAAAGAGGCAAGTCATCCCAGTTTCCATTTTGCCTTCGAAATTCGATGATGGATATCTCGAATTACATGCAAACTTTGTAATTTCTAAAAAATGGTTTTGCCATAAATTAGCCCGAACTACAACTTTCTAATATAAACGACTACCCTCGGGTCAATAATTAAAAAGTTAATTAACGAGTTTTTGTTAACTCGTCTCGTCAATGTCATTTTAGTTGCGGCAAGGTATTTCCACCTCGACATAGCGTTTGTGTGCAATAACGACTGGAGCATGACTGTCATAGAATTTCTTTTTAACAATCTGTATTGTCTAAATAAAAAAAACATCCTGCATGTAATATGTACATGGGTCATTCCATGCCAAGTGTCCCAGAAGTGGCGCTCACAAATCGCACATTTTGCTGATACAATTTATACATTATTCATATCCCCCATGAATTATTGTAGTTAAACATTTTGCTTGAAAAAATTTTCAAGACCGTGGCACTCCCTCAAAATTTGCTTGCTTTCGTGCAACTGTGCCTACTAGCAAAATGCATATAAAATCTATTTTTGCTTGTGGAGCTTCGAAACAGCGCTTGTGCTACTACAGAGGTTCTGTTTAGTTGTGCTATTTAACAATTCCGAAATTTTTGCGTTTAACTGCCAGCTACATATATTTAAAAACAACAAAATTCTTCAAAGTTTGTGATTTTTTCTTCAGCTAACTCAAACTCTCCCTTTGTGTGGTTTCCAGGAAAGTATACTTGCGGAAAGTGTTGTGTTGTGTTGGTTTCCAGGAAAGTGTATATTTGTGTGGTTTCCATGAAAGTGTATTTGCAAACAAAAAATGTTTAGGGCTGTAATAGACTTCAAATCTTCCCCCCAAAAATTGTGAAATCAGAGAAAATATGCGATTTGTCACATATTCGACCATATTTTTTGTACTGATGCGGTCCAAGTAAAAATCCTCATGATGCGGCGTTTGATAGAATGCTTCATTGCTAAGTAATGAAGAAAGTTTAATCGAATTATTTTTTGTTTTAAGAAAGAAAATAATTTTTGAAGTTGGCTCTCCGAATGCACCCTGCATTCCTTTTTGGTGCCACTTCACCGCAGAGCACGTGGTCGCCCTTGCAGCCGACACTCGTCACAGGAGGCGGCAAGATGCGAGATGTATGTCAGTGGCTCGTCAGTGCCCAAGAGTCTCGTCGCCTTGATGTCAGGGCGATGAGTAATGAATTCACTTTACAATGGGAGCTTGCTTGGCGGGCCCAATGGGAAGTATGGACGCCGGACAGCAGCTTACGGTATCGTTAGCCCATTGTGCTACAGGGCCGTCTGCACAACTCCGTCAATAATAATAAGTTCTCTGGCCACCGAATTCCCACTCTTTACCAAAATTCGAATACTGGTAAGCATTGGCTCACAGGCACAGGACCTACGGTGCACAGGTAAATGAAGCGATGGATTATTGAAAACAAAGTGCTCGTGTTGCCGTGCTCAATCATTGACGCATCGACCAGTTTGTCCAATATAGACCGATCCACAACTTACGGAAGCCTGTCGTATCAGAAAGAAAAGAAGCAAGTGTGTCAGTGACGTTCTCATCTGCATTGTGGCAATACTACATTCATTTTTTTGTGTGTGGTTATGATGGGGAGTTCACTTGCGCTTGTTGGCTGTACAGTGCATATAGGTAGGAAAGTTTTTTCACAATAAAGACAGTTGCCAGTTAGTGCTTGTGCCTCTGTGTTCTTCTACGTCCTGTACCGAATTTGCACTCATTATGCGCTCAACTTGCGCTCATTATATATCAGAAATCTAAAGACTGAACAGTCAAGCCAGGTGATAGGGTACTCATATTGCTCCCGACCAACAACAACAAGCTCCCACTACATTGAAAGGGGCCATTAGGGACTTTGATTACACCGCGAAGACGCCGAGCGGGCCCAGGATTTTCCCCGCTAACCTACTAAAAAAACACGCAGATCAGGAAGCGAACCAAGACACACCAAATCAATGCCAAGTCATTATTGGTGTTATCGACACGGGCAAAGAGCAAGAGATTCCCGTCCTGGAATTGGTGAAAGACTTTAAAATCTTCCCAAATTGACCAACCAACGAAAGGAGGAGTTGGAGCAAAATATGTCAACATACTCCAGAATCTTTCCCAACGTCCCGGGCAAGACAGACTGGAACCTCAAAGTTCGCGTCAAGCACTACCCGTTACCATTTCCCACATTTGACGACATCGAAGCCGAAGTACAGCAAACGAAAGCTCTCGACTTAATCGAGCTCTCGGGGTCAATTCCCCAGTGCTACTCGTGGACAAGCCGGACAAAACCAAACGTTTTGTGGTCGATTTCCGGCGCCCGAATAATGTTGCAATTGCAGATTCAGAGTCCATGCTCAGTGCAGGTGCCGTTTTTGCCAGTGTCGCAAACAAGAATTACTTCTTTGGATTTCGTAAGGGGCTACTGGCTTTTCCAACAATCCAAACCCAAGACCGCTTTTTCAACTAAGTCCGGCCTATACCAGTGCTTCGCCTTCCCGACGCTTCTGACACCAGCTGCAAATTACTTCCCTGAGAGGCCTCTTATAGCACCATAGAAAGGGAATGCCTCACTATGCTCTGGGGGATGCAGAAATTCCATATGGAGTGCCTTTCTTGGTCCAGAAAGAACACCAGCCACTCTGTACATAAAACGGGCTAAGCAACAGCAGAGTCTTAAGGTTGAGTTTGCTTCTCCAGGAGTATCGGTTCAGAGTCGAACGTAGGCACTTGGCAGCACTGCAGCTACAATCACGGCAACTTACCTGCGACGCTTTTTCGTCTTACGGGCACCGTTACGCTCTTCGGCACGATAACGCGCACCCTGGTCGTTTGCTGGAGGTGCCTCCACTTCCGGTATGGACGTGCGCTGCACACAGCTCCAACCCACTCCTTCAACCAAGACACCGACGAACGCGGGACCCCTTGACTTTGCCACCTCAACACCTGCTACACGAGCCAATGCACTGGGTACCTCTACCGGCTCACGTGACCCCAACGACTGCCGATCTCTGGATTACGTCCTCCTTGCCGTGCACCCACTGTGCTCGGCAACACTGCAGCTATGCTCGTGGCAACCTAGCTGCCTTTTTGTCTTGCAGGTAAAAAATCAATATTCACTATATGCACGTCGCACTCGTTATGCGGCCGGATGTTGCCAAACCCAAACTGCTGTTCAGAAGTTGCAGGTGCCCATGTCATTAACAGATACTATTAGCATTATCAGTCGACATAAAACTAAGCCCAGGTTCTAACGCTCGTTCTGGCGAGCCTCAAACACGACCACAGCGTGATGCCTGACATACCATTTTGTCCAAATGGCATCGCGAAACTAGTCGATTCATTAAAACTCATATCTTCGTGTGAAATTGACGGTATCAATGCGAAAATACTCAAAAACATGAAATCAAATGTTAGTACGATACTTTGCCATACCTTTGAGCAGGACGAGGAGTGGTGCCGGAAGATTAGAGAGTGGGCCAGATTGTTCCAGTCCCTCAAAAAGGTCCGTCATCTCTGTGCAACAGTTATTGCCCCATTTCACTTACTAGTGTTTGTTCTAAGCTAATGAAACATGTGATCTAGTATAACATTGTCAAGTTTTTATTCAGCAATAACTTTGTTCCTTCCAGTCAGAATGGCTTTCGCTCGGAACAGTCACGTGACACCCAACTAGCTTTATTGTATTACGATATTAGTTCCAGCCTTAACTTAAACACGCCCGTTGACGCTTTCTTAGACTTTGAAAAAGCATTCGCCAATGTTCCACATCAAGGGCTACTCCTAAAGCTTTCTCGACTAAACATTACAACAATTGTATTTATTTGAATCTGCAGTTTTCTCGCTAATCGCCAACAGCTTGTGTATGCTAACTCCCACTGTAATATCTGGCGTGCCACAAGGTACAGTGCTTGGACCTATACTTTTTTTTCATTTATATTGAAAGGGGCTTTATTAACGACGTCTGGTAGCAGGCAGACAGCAGGTACGGCGAGAAACGAACAGGCTCTGCGACCACAGCCCGCGATCAGCACTCGCACTTCGCACCGGGAGATGATCCCACTGGTGAATGCCTTGTTCCTTCACCGCTACAATGCCCCGACGATGAAGAGGAGCCATCCTGGAGACTCAAGGTGAGGAGAGAACAGGAGGGTCGTGGACCGTCTCACGACCAAGACGGCGCTTGTCCGTGGACGGTTTGACCGGCTCAATCACATAGGTGACAGGAGAGGGGCACTTGATGACGCGGTAAGGGCCGGTATACTTGGGTGCAAACTTGGGAGTCAGGCCAGGAGAGTGGAAAGGCAGTCGAAGCCACACGAGAGAGCCGACGGGGAAAGTGTCCGGGGCCACATCACGGTCATGGCGATCTTTTTGGAGGGCTTGATTATCCGCGGTGAATGAGCGTGCGAGCTGACGACACTATTCAGCATATTTGGCCATTTCGGAAACTGGGCTGAATGCCAAGGCACCTGGATTGTACGGTAGTATTGTGTCGAGGGTGCTGCATGGCTCGCGGCCATACAAAAGAAAGAATGGGGAAAAGCCTGTTGTGGATTGTGTCGCACTATTGCATGCGTACGTCACGAAAGGGAGAATGACATCCTAATTGGAGTGGTCAGAATCAATATACATAGTAAGCATGTCTCCCAGTGTGCGGTTCAAACGTTCCGTTAGGCCGTTCGTCTGAGGGTGGTAGGCCGTTGATGTGCGGTG